>NC_141698.1:772014763-772214763 GCF_964263255.1 Lissotriton vulgaris | reverse complement strand
GTGGCTACTGGCATGATTGGGATGCTGGGGTGGGAGGGGGGTTGGGTTGGTTCGGGGAGAGGCTTTTCTCGCTTGGAATGCTTGTTCAACTTATACACTGTCATGATTACCTATGTCGGCTACTTAGAGTGGGCTTAGTCTCATTGCATAGGCTAAGACTGGTTGAATTGTTATTCTTCTGTCTATGGCTGCCTTGAATGCTAATGCACAATTTACCGGCATGTCATGTAATGTTAGAGGGCTTAATGATGCTAAAAAATGTCGGAATGTCATCGCTTCTCTCAATAGACACCGTGTCCAGGTAGCCATGTTGCAGGAAACCCACTTATCACTGCAGGGGAGGACCACCTTTGCGAGCAAATGGGCCGGAGTCCGCATTTTCTCCTCTTATTCCACTTATGCGAGAGGAGTCACCATTCTTATAGCTCGTACTGTACTGTTTCATAAATGCGGGGACTTGGTGGATGGTGAGGGGTGTTATGCTCTGCTATGGGGCAGACTGGGTCGTGACACATACACATTTGTTGTCAGCTATGCTCCTAACGTAGATGCACCCGCTTTCTTTACCACACTATGTGGCAAAATCATGGATGTTGGATCTCGCCACGTTGTCTGGGGTGGTGACTTTAATTTAGCATTGATACCACATCTAGATAGGGCGGATGGAGTGAGCTACTACAAGCCTAGGATACGGGAGGCGCTGGAGGGAGTGATCACGGAGGGCGAACTGGTGGACATAGGCGGCACTTGCACCCTCTTGGGAGGGAAGGCACACACTTTACCTCGCACACGGGCACATGGGCGCGGCTGGACTATTTTCTCCTTACAAGAGGGATTACTACAGAGGTGTTAAGGGTGACACATTTGCCAAGGACATACTCTGACCATGGTCCCGTGCTGCTACACCTCCGCATACCTGGGTGGGATAGCCCCAGACCACACTGGAGACTACAGCCTGAAATCTTGTTGGATAGTCTGTTCCGAATCGAGCTGGGTGAAGAGATAGCTGCCTTTTTCCCCAGAAATAGGGGATCAGTGGACTCGGTCGAACACATCTGGGAGGCCTTTAAGGTGACCATTAGAGCATGCTGCATTTCCAAAAGCTTTGGGGTCCTGCGGGATATTCAAAACACTATTCACACACTAGAAAGGGAGCTGCGGGCATTAGAACTTCGCATGGTGGCAGACGATAGCCCTGATACACATGCTGCTTTTAGGGACACGTTGTCAAAGTATGAGGAAGAGGCTACCAGGGAGGCTAAGTTCTGAGGGAAACACTGGCAGGCCAGAAAATACTGTGAGGGAGATTGGCCAGAAAGGGCACTTGCGACACTTACGCGGGCCCCTCGGGAACGCAACACCATACTTGAACTTACTGACGCTCACGGGACCACAGTCAGGGACTCGGACGGGCTGCTCAATACCTTTACATCTCACTATCACACACTTTATACTTCTGACACGGTGTCCGATACATCTTATGCTACCTATTTGGGAGATGTGGCGCTCTGCTGGCTCAGCGATGGAAACAGGGCGTTTTTAGCGGCCCCCTTTTAACTGGATGAAATTCGCGAGGCCATTATGTCCCTCAAGAACAGCAAAGCTCCCGGCCTCGATGGCATCCCTGCTGAATTCTATAAGGCATACATAGATATTATGGCCCCTGTCCTCCGAGAGGTTTACGAGGAGTCGCTGGGCGACGGCGTCCTCCCTGGCTCTATGCGGGAGGTGGTTATTACTTCCCTCTTGAAGCCCGACAAGGATCCCACCTCCTGTAATTCTTACCGCCCACTTTCCAACCTAAATTGCGATGTCAAGATACTCGCTAAGGTCCTGGCTACTCGCCTATCCCTGCTCATGTCCAGGATCGTACTACCCGATCAATCTGGGTTTGTGGCTGGCTGCTCTACCTCACATAACCTCCGCACTTTATTCTCTTTACTCCCCACAGTACACCCCGATATGCCGGTCGCAGCCGTCTTCCTTGATGCCTCCAAGGCATTCGACTTGGTTGAATGGCCTTACTTATTTTCTGTCTTAGCTAGCATGGGGTTCCCGAAACTCTTCATATCCTGGGTCCGCCTGCTCTGTACTCAACCCACGGCGAAAGTACTTGTAAATGGTCGCCTTTCACACCCTATTGACATTACTAGAGGCACTGGTCAGGGATGCCCCTATCTCCACTCTTGTTTGCTATAGCTGTTGAACCCCTTGCCTGTCTCCTCCGTCAACTGCATCGGGAGGGGGCAGTACAATGCTTGCAGCGTCAAATTGATGTGTCTCTCTCTACGCTGACGACATCACGCTTTGTTAAACACCCTGATTTGCACCTTAACCCACTACTCCGAGAATTTGTTGTGTTCGGCAGGATGGCGGGTGTACACATTAATTGGTCCAAGTCGCAATTTCTCCCTTTAACGGAAGCGGTTGCCGACTTTCCCCTTGATTATCCGCTGGAGTGGTGTCGGACCGATCTTCAGTACCTGGGTATACAAATTTTCCAAGATAAGAGCGAAACACTACGGTCCAATTACGGAGTAGCAATCACTAAACTTGCTGCCACCGTAGACCGTTGGATAACCTTGCCGCTCTCCATGGCCGGCAGGGCGTCCCTTATCAAAATAGTAGTTCTTCCCCGCTTCCTCTACCTTTTCCTTAATATTCCCTATTTTCCTGGCGCTTTTTTCTTCAAATCCCTGAAGTCGGAGCTACGTCGGTTATTCTGGGGGGGTAAGAACCCTAGGTTGAAATGGTCCACGCTTACCCTTCCATATGACAAAGGAGGCTTTGATATCCCTGACTTTGAAGCGTATTATCAATGTGCACAAGCCCAGTATGCCTACCATTGGCTGGCCCCTACCCCCTTCATGCCTCACATTGCGGTGGAAGATTGGATTGTACATCCTATTCCGCTCAATGGATTGCTCCACTGCCCGGAATCATCCATACCTACATCGAACACCTTAGTATCATGTACACTTGACGCATGGCGCCGTATTGCCAAGAGCATGTCCTGCCTCCTGCCGTATCCACCCACGCTACCGCTGACATTTCATCCTGATCTCGCCCTGCTGCAGGAACAGGGCTTTCGCACCCTATGTGCGAGGGTACAGGTTGTGTGTTGGGGCGACCTGTTCTCGAACGGTCAGTTCAAGTCTGCAGAGCTGTTCTTTGCATCTCATAGCCGCACCCCGCTTGAAGTCTTCTATTACATACGCCTGCGTGCGGGGATGAGGGACATCCTGCCTGATTTCTCTGATGAACCTGAGATCCTACTTCCACTTCATTTCTTACTATGCTCACAGGACGGGGCACATCTGGTCTCTGGCCTTTACCGTCAACTCAGGGCTGCTGCTCCAATGCCTGAGGCTGGTGCCCGGATACATTGGAATGCCGAGCTAACTGCTGATCTCACTGATGAGCAATGGCAATACTGCTGCGCCCTTACGTCTCGTATATCCGCTAGCAGTAGACTAAAGATCATGCATTACAAATTCCTACAACGGATCTACTATACACCAGTGAAGAAACACAGATTCGGCTTAGTGGATAATGACCGGTGCGGGCGCTGCCATGCCGAACATGCAGACTTCCTGCACTTGGTGTGGGAATGCCCTCTAGTACAGCATTACTGGCAACAGGTGACTGACGCCCTCACGGTGATGACGCAGGGCACCGTATCTATGGACCCGTTGTTGGCGCTTCTCGGGCATACTCCGCATATCCCTAAATCCTGTCGGAAATTTGTCGATACTGCATTGCTCTTGGCTAAGAGGCGGGTGGCGTGTCGTTGGGGCCGAGGCAGAGCGCCTAAATTTAAGGAGTGGATGGCAGGCTTGACCTACTGTCAGGAACAACGCACTACCTTTGTTGAATTATTACCGACCATGAGTCGACCTAAAGATATTTGGGGCCCACTAGTGAGCTATTTACTTGAACAGACGGATGATGACGGTGCACCTGAGTGGAACCATACTAGTGAGTAGCGACACTGCTGGGACTCAGAGTGGGGCCTCCATCCCCAACAGCACATATACATTTCACCTCCTTTATGACAAGGGTTGTATCCCGGTTCCCATGCCGTGGGCCACTGCCCTGCCCAGCGCACCCCAAATGTCGCTCATAACCATTGACCTCACTCACAGTCACGCCTACCCCCTCGCCCATCCCAGGGTCCTTCCATGCCACCCATGACATGTACCCGCCTCCCTCACACTCCATGACACTCCGTGACACCATGCATGATGCCTACTATAGCGTTTATTATATGCTGCCAGGACTTCTGTTATACGACTATTTTGATGAGTAAGATCTTGACTATCTGCATTACTCTGTCGGCTCGGGCCTACACCTCCAAGTGTGTTTATAAAGCCTCATAGTTTGTTTATTGTTGGGAAGTTTTTCTAATAAAAAAAAACTGAAAATACTGTTCTGCTGCAGTACATCCTCCGATGCTCTTCAACGTTGGATGCGTTACTACTATCGCCTGATCCTGTGATACGCTGCCGGGCCTCCGGGATGCCGGTCACAAGGCTGTGTTATAACTGATTACCACGCTGCCGGCCTCCGGGTTGTAGGTGCAAGAAGCTGTGTACTGTCTTTCCTATGCAATAAAGCAGTTTTGAACACCAAAAAAAAAACTATAACTGGTGTGAAATTTATGGTTTTTTCAGTGAATTTAATAGGTTTTTTAAATGCTAATTCCTGACTATTACTGGTGTGAAACCTATGGTTTTTTCAGTGTGTGTGTATATATATGTGTGTGTATATATATATATATATATATATATATATTATACACCCACACTGAAAAAACCATAGGTTTCACACCAGGGGCCATCCGTGCATCCACATATTTCTGTAGAGCAGTGGCTTCCCACCACTTGACTTGCTCCAATTTCGCAGCTCTCCATAGTTTGTCCCACAGCGTTTTCTTGTTTTCCGAGGCGCTGTCATTTGTTGTGCTTTGCCCCGCTGCTCCATTACCACTGTTGTCATTTGGTGTAAACAGCATGTCTGCTGCCTGTCTTCTCGTAGCCTTTCGGTCTGCCGATAGCATTACGATGTTCTGCCCGTTCCACTTTTATATGGAATCAGATATGCCTCGTTCTTCGAGATCAATGCTCACATGCAGTTCCTCGGCTAAGAGCAGCCGCTCTGCCGGTTCAGTCAGCTGGACAGTACGGTCCCTCTGTAAAGGTTTGTTTGTCACCGCCACAACGGTCAGCCACGTTTCTCTTGCTTCAGGACTTCTGCAGAGACCCTCCGTTCCCACGTCTCACCCCGTTGCTTGATACTTCTGCTGACCTCTGTGAATCCACTCTTCTGAGGCGTCGTACCTAATTTGCGGGCAGAGTGTTTTTCTCAAGAGATTAACAAACACACAGTTCGCGATTCCTCTGCCTCTTAATTGACGGTGGGCTCCGGTGAGGCAGCGAACCTCCCAATATTGTTCAAAACTCCTTCGTGAACTTCTTCAACCAAAGAACGAAAGAACCGAGCCCAAACTCCGTATTGCATGTGAAATGGGGTTTATTTAGTCAAAATCGGCAGTCCTGCCCGACGCGTTTCGGAGCCCAGCTCCTTGATCACGGGTCATTATTTACATGTTTCAATAAAGTATATATAAAAAAACACAACGGGAGTGTGGACATCACAGAAAACAACATAAACATAGGACTACCGCACCCCATCATTAGATAAGGAAACATGAGCGCCATTTTGTAATGCTTCAATACTAATGCAAAAGCAATGTTAATTCATTTCTCATGGTCAATTTCATATTATTGCAACTCATTATTTGAATTTGAATCAGACAGATAATGTGACAAGTGTAAAAATGCATACTGTTTACACCTGAAATGTAAGTTATAACAAAAATTGCATTCATTTCAATTAATCAATTGATAGTCCAGTTTTGTTGCACTAAATATTGTCAATGTAGCCCAAGTGGGCATAATTATTTAACATTATTGCTCAGCAACTGAATATGAATACTTTGTACAATTCCGCCCAAGTGGGCTGTAGTGTATGGCGACACTGGCTTCCTCAATGATTTCCATTTTACCGATGCTGGTGTCTCCTATGATAAAATATACATATACGTATAATTAATTTAAAGTTTTCTTAAGAGTTTCATACCAAACAAGTCAAATAAAATCACTTCAGGCTACTATTGTAGGTACAGCAGGGCAACAAGTTATCCTAAATGGACTGCAAGTTCTTCATCCTTGTTCAGTCCTACAGGAAACATTGTTTCATATTTAATGATCCTTTTGGATTCCCTCCGTCTAAGTTCTTTAAGGCGATTCCCTCCTCTTTCATCCTTTACAACTCGATCTAATGCACAAAATTTAAGGAGATCCACATTTTTGTTATGTTTCTCTTTAAAGTGCCGAGCTATCGGGTATTGCTTGTCTTCATTAACGATAGCTCGTCTGTGCTCTAGGACCCGTTTCTTTACTTCATGTATGGTGCTGCCTATATAGATTTTAGGGCAGGGGCAGATCAGGGCATACACACAATCAGATTTGCATGATAGATGTTTATCTATCACAAATGGTTTTTGGTGTGTTGACAACTTGATTTGTTTCACATTGTTACTATACTTGCAGGCTTTGCAAGCTCTACAAGTATAGAACCCTTTTACTGATGTTTTATCTTGCTTGTCCCGCGCCTCACTGTTGCACAACAGATCACCTAGAGCTGTGCATTTACGATATGTGATTCTGGGATTACCACCTATCCATTTTCTCAGAGTGTTATCAGTTTGTAATACATTCCAGAACTTTTTCAAACAACGTCGCACTTCCCATGCTTGGCTGCTAAACGTTGTAATGAAGCGTAATGGAGCATTAGTATCAGCATCCTCATTTTTATCCACTAGCAGGTCTTTTCTTTCTACTACTTGCAAGCTTCTTTTACAATTTTCTCAGGGTACCCTCTTTTCCTGAAGCGTGTTGTCATGATCTCCATCTCTTCTAGAAAACCAGCTTATGTGCTACAGTTACGTTTTGCACGTAACAGTACCCCATAAGGAATACTGTTCACTAGAGTCCTAGGGTGGCAACTATTTGAATGAAGCAAGCTATTTCCTGATGTTTCCTTTCTGAATAGCCTGCTTTCTAATTTCTTTTCATTTACTGAAATCTCCACATCCAAGAATTCAATTCTCTTCTTGGCTACTGTGCTAGTGAATTTGAGATTAAGCTCATTATTGTTTAGCGTTTCAGTGAAGTCAAAAGCTTCTTGTTCTGTGCCACGCCAGATACAGAAAATATCATCTATGTATCTGGCCCAGAGGACGACATTATGGGAAAAGGCATAGATTTTACTCGCCACATGCTCCTCCCACCAGCCCAGGAATAATCCCGCATAACTGGGGGCGAAGCATGTTCCCATTGCCGTCCCGTGGATCTGGCGGTAGATGGAATGATGGAATAGGAAAAAATGGTTACTTAGACATGCTTTCATCATATCTAGTAACATGTCCATATGTTTGAGGTATGACACCTGTCTCTTTTTAAGAAAGTTTGCTGGCTTCTATGCCCAGGGTATGGGGTATGCATGTGTATAGACTATTCACGTCTAATGTTACTAGCCACATTTCCTCATCCCACTCAAGGTTGTCAATTAATGTTAGAAAATGTCCTGTATCACGTATGTACGATGGTAACGATTGTACATAGGGTCTCAAAAAATGATCAATATATTTGGACGTCATCTCATATAGACTCCCTATGGATGATACTATGGGTCGTCCTGGTGGTACCTCTTTGTTTTTGTGGAGCTTTGGCAGTAGATACAAGGTGGGTAGCCTTGAGTGATCGCAATACAGAAATTTAAATTCATCGTCAGAAATCAACATTTCATTTTTCCATCTTTTTAAACAGTTCATATATTGTTCATTGCTTTTTTCATAGCATACCCTTGTTGTCTTACAGTAATTCTCTTTATCTCCCAACTGTTTTAGACCCTCTTCTAGATACATTTTTAGGGGCCAGACAACAATATTTCCCCCTTTGTCTGATTTCTTTGACAATTGAAGTGTTGTTCTTCAATTTCATAATTGCTCTATTCTGTTCCACCGTAAGATTGTGGACAATTTTACTTTTGCTTTGGTTTAGTTTCCTAAATTCATCTTTGACACCTTTCTCGAAGATATCGATGGCATCGCAATGAATTTGAGGCAAAAATACAGATCGGGGTTTAAAACTACTACCGCTACGCTTATCAATGATAAGTTGTTCTTCAGCTGCTACTATTGCTGAATCAATTTCATTAGTCTCCTAATTTCTTAACTCATGTAGCAATTGCACGGTTGAGAAATCCCCAATTGTTAACTCAGAAGGATCCCCCACATTTTCCACCCCCTGTAATGATTTCTTGTGCTCAACCCACTTCTTGAGCTTAAGTTTACGTGTGAAGTGGAAAATTTCAATTCTCCCACCGGTGTAATCAAATGTGCTGGTCGGACAGAAAGTTAACCCCAAAGAGAGTACATTAATCTGTGTATCAGTAAGTATAATGTCTGATAAATTTACCACAGTCAGCTCCTCCATCATTTCTTTGCTGCTTTTCATCTCGTCATCATTCCCACGGACGAATTCAGATTCCATTGCTTTCCTGTGCCTCGACTTTTTCCTCCTCTGGCGCCTCGACCACGTCCTCTGTTTGCTTGGGGTCCTGGACTTCCTGGATTTTGGCCTTGCCTTGCACGTGCCATCAGGTCGAACTCCTCTAAAATTTTGAATGTTACTCCCACTTGTCCACTTGTACTAGCATCATCTTCCACTAAATGTATTAGTATTATTTGATTACTTGCCATTTGTGGTGCAGGGGTTTCTCTCTCCACAGTTTGTACTGTTGTAACAGTTTCTGCCACAATCCTAGTGTCATCTTGCTTTGCCACTCTTAGTTGATCAAATCTTTTACCAAAAGTAAATATTTGTCCCAATGTATAGTCTTGTTGGTCTCTGTAGAATTTTCTTCATTTTTATTTCATCCTCTGCTTTTTGTAAACGAAGATTACCTTTTTTAATTTCAGCTTCAAATTCCATGTCTGTATACAGTGCTTTTAATAGTGTTGAGACCCTCTCAATTTCTTTAGCCAATCTTTCTTTCTCTTTTACAGAGTACTTTATTAGCAATTTGAGCATTATGGTTGAGCAAGCATGATTATTTTGTGCCCATTCCTCAATCAATTCTGGGTCCGGGTCTAAAAAGGTTGGTGTTAAAAATATTCTTAGCCCCCTTGGGGCCATCTGTGCATCCACATATTTCTGTAGAGCAGTGGCTTCCTACCACTTGACTTGCTCCAATTTTGCAGCTCTCCATAGTTTGTCCCACAGCGTGTTTTTGATTTCTGAGGCGCTGTCATTTGTTGCGCTTTGCCCCGCTGCTCTGTTACCACTGTTGTCATTTGGTGTAAACCGCAGCATGTCTGCTGCCTGTCTTCTCGTAGCCTCTCGGTCTGCCGATAGCATGACTATGTTCTGCCCGTTCCACTTTTATATGGAATCAGATATGCCTCGTTCTTCGAGATCAATGCTCACATGCAGTTCCTCGGCTAAGAGCAGCCGCTCTGCCGGTTCCGTCAGCTGGACAGTACGGTCCCTCTGTAAAGGTTTGTTTGTCATCGCCACAACGGTCAGCCACGTTTCTCTTGCTTCAGGACTTCTGCAGAGACCCTCCGGTCCCGCGTCTCACCCCGTTGCTTGATACTTCTGCTGACCTCTGTGAATCCACTCTTCTGAGGCGTCGTACCTAATCTGCGGGCAGAGTTTTTTTCTCAAGAGATTAACAAACACACAGTTCGCGATTCCTCTGCCTCTTAATTGAGGGTGGGCTCCGGTGAGGCAGCGAACCTCCCAATAAGGTTCAAAACTCCTTTGTGGACTTCTTCAACCAAAGAACAAAAGAACCGAGCCCAAACTCCGTATTGCATGTGAAAAGGGGTTTATTTAGTCAAAATCAGCAGTCCTGCCCGACGCGTTTGGGAGCCCAGCTCCTTGATCACGGGTCATTATTTACATGTTTCAATAAAGTATATATAAAAAAACACAACGTGAGTGTGGACATCACAAAAAACAACATAAACATAGGGCTACCGCACCCCATCATTAGATAAGGAAACATGAGCGCCATTTTGTAATGCTTCAATACTAATGCAAAAGCAATGTTAATTCATTTCTCATGGTTAATTTCATATTATTGCAACTCATTATTTGAATTTACACCTGAAATATATGTTATAACAAAAATTGCATTCATTTCAATTAATCAATTGATAGTCCAGTTATATATATTGAGCAATTACGCAGACCTCCACGGAGCGTGGCGAAAAAAGAGACGGACCCCACGGCTTCAGGCAAGATGTTTTTTATTTTTTACCTTCCAAGCGACGCGTTTCGAGTATCAAGTACTCTTGTTCACACACCGGATTGCCGTGTCAGCTTGCTTTTTTAATGCTGTGTGTCCCTGACCCCTCCTATGGGCCACACCTCCTATAGTAAATCACATGACCAGGTTCATGGACATAGAAACGGTACATAGTACATATGGGATTCAGGAAATGGCATGTCACGTTCTCCAAATTTTACAAGCTTGCCTGTAAAATGTATACATCTCATAAAACAAATCACATTGTTTTTTCTGTGTATAATAGTCCCATAATTACATAATGTTATAAAATCACATTAAAAAATATTTTAATAATTGCACAAATTTCATTTTAAACAAATATCCTTACATATATATATATAATATATTCCTTTCCAAAATTGCTCCGTCTGACTGCAGATGGCCCCGTGGGAGGTGGCGCGCACTCAGACCGAGCGCGCCGGTAGTTTAATTCCTAACGAAGTTCCAAATAGCAGCGCTGTCAGAAACCAACACGCCACACCAGAATTCAAAGTCCAAGGGTGTTTATTCAGACCTACAACATGTTTCAGCTTGGGACAAGCCTTGCTCACGTAAGTGTTGATGTGTGCAAAAAAGTGTTAAATAAAGTTACAAGCAATACATGGACACAAATGATGGACTGATGTCCCGACATCTCAATGGCAGACATCTTGGCACAGTAAAACATATATGTACAAAATGGGAACATAATGTTGAAGATTCAGCCTAGAATATCATTACATACTTAGTCAGATAAATGCTCTTACAAATTATCTAGTGTGATGTGATGCATCATGCCTAATGCAGCAACATGCCCAAATCAAATGTTTACTTCTTAATTAGAGTGCGTGGGGTCACAGAAGGGTCGAATGGCACATAAGAATGTACACAGTTAACAGGTCAAATACCCAATTACAATATGCAAGTGCGGAACCCAAAAGGAGTACAAAAGGGGGTGGTAATGGACGGAGCATCTGAACCAATCAAACACTCACACCCAGTCAAAAGATCTGGGTTTAATCCATCACCGTTCTTTAGCCCACTCTGCCACCCCAGTTCAGACATGGCTATGTGCAAATCAGTCTGACCCTGTGCCTCATGGGAACAGTCCAGCCCGAACTGCCAAGCCATACCTTCCCTGGACCGGAAACAAGCTTCCGAGGACCGGTTTCTGGCATTCCAGCCGAGAGTCCCTTGCTCACTTTGCCACTGGAGTCCAGCAAGCCCGGCTGAAGACGGCTGTAATGCCAGAAACCGGTCCTGGGAAGCTTGATTCCGGTCCAGGGAAGAAATGGCTTGGCAGTTCGGACTGGACTGTTCCCATGAGGCACAGTGTCAGACTGATTTGCATATGGCCATGTCTGAACTGGTGTGGTGTAGTGAGCTAAAGAACGGTGATGGATTAAACCCAGATCAGTTGACTGGGGGTGAGTGTTTGTATTGTCAATGCTCCGTCCATCACCACCTTTGGTTTTTCTTTGTTAACCCAAAAGGAAACGTAAAAACATTGTATTGTCCAGTTATTAGGTAAAATACCTTACAACGCCATGGTCAGAACCAAGTCATAAATCACCAGGCCCGGTAGAGTCATGTAATGTACCGGTGCTTGTAACGGATGCCCGTCTAGTCGTGATCAGTGCAGTGAAGTGACAACAGAAGAAGAGGATTTAGCGGGCCGTGAAAGTGAGTGTGGTGATGTGGCTCTGATCCCCATCTGTACTCCTGTGCTCGGTCGGAGTGCGCGCCACCTTCCACGGGGCCATCT
The DNA here is from genome assembly GCF_964263255.1 of Lissotriton vulgaris. Lineage (NCBI taxonomy): Eukaryota > Metazoa > Chordata > Amphibia > Caudata > Salamandridae > Lissotriton > Lissotriton vulgaris. Next base: position 772,202,597 of record NC_141698.1, on the reverse strand, counting down.
GCAGTCAGACGGAGCAATTTTGGAAAGGAAAATATACATATACATATACACATATACACATATGTATATATACACATATATATATATATATATATACATATAGATTTATATCTATATATAGATCACTTTCTTCAGTTGTCGATCGGATAGCTCCAAGTACGGACACTAATCCAAGGTAAGTGCAAGAGTTATTTTTATGTCTAGGTCGCCATTACGCATTTCGGCTCCAGCGAGCCTTGTTCACATGACATATACACATAGACTATCATAAAATGAATGCCTTCTCACTTGCACCATGGCTAGAATGCATCATATTGCTTTAGAAATTAATTGTAACTACAAAACAATCGTTGATACGTCATATATAACTCCTCAAAGTGCCCCTTCACAACACTACAGAAACTTTCACATTTCCCCAATGAGAGGCTTTCGTGGCTTTGGGGTGATGGAAATTGTGAGGAGTCTATTTTATTGCATCACCCCAACTTTGGGACACCTCCTTGATGGCAGACTTCACTTTGCAAGCCCTCTTCGATGGGATCCTTGACTACTACGCAGGACTTTGCATTGCAGCCTTGCCTCATCTCGGAACCGATACATCCCTCCGTAACACATCTTCAACGCGGACCCTTACAATGCTCCATAAGCCCGAATTTAAGGTACTTTGTTCAACGGGTCTAACTAGGTCCATGTTGCTGGCTCGCCCTACCTAGCGGTCAACCTGACCTTGTGACTTTGTCGCAGTCCGGGGGATCAGGTATCCACAGTTGGCGGTTTGTGCTTTTTGGTGTTATTTTGACTGAAATCTTAAAACTTGCATATCTCCGGATCTTCTGATTGAATTTTTGACCTTTTGATATTGTTTAATTTATTAAAGCAATTATTTTTCCAACTTGGTGTGAGATTCTTTTGTGTGGTGTTTTTCACTTTATTATTTTTTACAGTGTTACACAAATACTATACACATTGCCTCTAAGTTAAGCCTAACTGCCTGTGCCAAGCTATCAGAGGGGTGAGCACAGGTTAATTTAGGGTTGGTTTGTGCCTCACCCTGATTGATTGTGTTTGCCATTTGACCAGCACTCACACTCCAGTCCACCAACAACCCAATTTCTTATTCACCCAAATTTTCTTAATGGACTAAAGCCTTTCTCCCTACTCTGAGATCAGAATGGTGATGTTCTTCCTTCTACCCTTACAAAGGAGTGTGCCAGCACTATAGCCACATAAGTAATAAACTATTAACTATACATTCTCCAAAAGACCTGCACACAAATCATTCAAACAGATGGTTCTATTCCAGAGCTTTCATCATTTTTGACCCAACAACACTTGGAAAATGCTTCATCATTGCAGGGTTCCATGTCCTATGATCCCATCTACAACTGTTTTGCGTACTCGCCTCCGCTTTCTACTGCTTATCTGTTTTTTTTAAAGGACTCTTGTTGCTGGCTGGTATGATATCAATTACTTATCCATGAAAAAAACCATACTATGGCCATCATTCTAGATCTGTCCAGAAATTGATTTATCAATTGATTGTGACTGGCTGCCTATAAATATAGACCGACTCTAATGTCGATTAGATCCCTCTATGCGGATCACAAACTTTGTTTCTGTCCAAACCCACTGCCATAAAGCAAAGGTCCCCCAGGTATCCAGCCTGCCCATCATCTTATACATCTCTTTGTTCCTTTTCATGCATGACGCCCCATACGTTTCAAGATCTGGCAACCCCAAAGATAATTATTCCAATACCTTCAAGGATCAGCGCATTCCGGCCATGATAATGCAAAGAAGTGCTCTCAAACTGAAGAGGTCTAAAACAAATGTTCACGTACTGGCTCCAAAATGCATGCTCTTCTCCCCAAATTACATCCCGGTATTCCCCACTTTCTAAAAACTCCAAATGACTTTTCCTACTACTATGAAAAACCTTGTTGGATATCAGAACAGTGACACAAATAAGCCTCACCAGTTAAATGAGATGAATATCAGATTTTTCCAGCTCCGAAAGTCTAGACCGACACTCCTCAACATTCCCCCTCCATGCTTATCTGGGAATAGAAACTGTAGTCAATGTGACACATGGTACTGCCAGTGCCCCCATGCCAGTCTTTCAAAACACTAAATGGACAGATTGGCAAATTTTTAAAGCACTGCAGCCAAGCTTATTGCAGACTTGAAAGGTATACGTTTTTGGGATGTTTGCTACAAACTGCAAGAAGGTGCAAGAATATAATTAAAACCTGCACACTTGACATACAACTGCCTTGCATTTACATCCTCACCTGACCTCTGAAGCAAAAGCACCCCTTTATCTCCCAGGAGACCTTCCGCTCTGGCAGGTTCATCCTGCTTATCCATGCCAGCACACTCCCTGATGGGACACCTTTGGTTCCAAACCCACAGACTTTTCCCTCTTATCCTCTATACAAATTATTCTAGCCTTCCTATTTAATGACCTGTTAACCAATAAGCAAATTAATATATAGATCTAATGTAGGATTCAGCAGCCAGAATATAATCTAACCACAAATCTATGCAAACGTACATTTTAACAATTGAACATGTAGCACAGGGTCAAATAAAAAAAAAGTTTAATGGTGAGTGATATCTTCTGCATTCACCTATGTACATTACTAAAGCAGCGGACATAAACTTATATACATATAAGTCACAAAAATCGAGAACGTTTGGTTATCTTTTTGGATTGACTTGAACAACTTTCTTATTTACCGTGGATGCTCAGCAGTCATTTCACTTGTGTTACAGTTCATTCATCAGTAAAATCAAGTCTTCATTGTAAGTGTGTAATGTAGAGGATGAACCAAAGATTATGTTGTTGGAGGTCTTGGGTATGTTGTAGATACCCATAGGGAAATAACTTAAAAATAAATGAGCCTCCTGTACCCATATGGAAGTTATAGCCTAATAATTGTAATAAGGTAACCCCAATGTTATCCTATAGGAGGGGTAGGCCTTTCAGCAGTGGAAAAACACATTTACGAGGTTTTCACTACCAGGACATGTAAAAAATAGAAGTAACCCCTGCTAATAACTTATTTTGTATATAAATTGTTTTTAGCCTAAATGAGACATATATAATATCAGTAATGGTTGCAGATTATCACTAGATTAACAAGTGTATGAAAAAACCATTGCAAAAAATGTTACTAGGTTTTTGGTGGGAAAACTGCACCCATGTAAAGGAAGCCACAGGCTACTCCAGCAAAATGATACACATTGAACCCAGCAAATCACTGAACATAGTCATTATATAAATCTTTGACCCAATTACTCTTACTGAAACAAACCTGCCAATCTGTTTCCAGCAAAACACACAAGATGATGGACAGAATGTTGCACATTGGCAAAACATTCACCCCCAGTCACAGATCTGGGTTTAATCCATTGTTATTTTGCTCATCACGCCACCCCAGGTCAGACATGGCCATATGCAAATCAGTCTTGACACTGTGCCTCATGGGAACAGTCCAGCCCGAACTGCCAAGTCATGTCTTCCCTGGACCAGAATCAAGCAACCTAGGACCGGTTTCTGGCTATTAGCCGTCATCAGCCAGGATAGCTTGACTCCTGTGGCGTAGTGAGCTCCACAATGATTGGGTGTGTGTGTCGCTTAATTTGTAAAAGAATGAGTGCTGGCAAATGGCAGTGTACCAAATATCAATGCTGCCAATTTTTGAATCGACATTATGCCTCTTCAATCCACTACCGGAAACTCCCTGCCCTTTTATCTCTTGCCTGTTTTCTCCTGACTGTTTTCCAACCTTCTCTTACTCCTTATTTCACCTTTTGGGTGTGTTTTTTCCTCTCTTGCTCTCAGTAAATGTCTGATAGGGAAAAATAAACACCGGTACTCAAATGTGTGCCAGTGGTCTGCACCGGCTCAAATTAATCACAAACTATTCCTTGTCTTGAGGGTAAAACCATAGACCGCAAATATTGCACATCTGCAGAAGTTCATCCCATCAACTTGTCAAAGAACGGGATTTGCTTGCAAAGAGGCTAGAACTCTGGACTAAGTTTTGGTCATCTGTTAAAGTATCTGCTTTCTGTACATCTTCGTAAGTACGCTGCATTTTTATTTGATCAGATTTGCAAGGCCTTGTAAATCGGCCCTTAATCCGTAGAACAGTGCGCTGTGTCTCGTTTGTAAACAGATCTCTCAGGGCTTGGCAGCTCTGTTTTTTACTGATTATTAAGTTGCCTAAGGGGGTGTGCCTTTATCTGTTACTAACGAACATCAAATACAGAAAAATTCTTGGAATAAAAAAAGTGCGTGCTGTATTTCTGAAACTAAACCTCTAAGCATCATAAAAGGTTCGTCTAGAATTACATGCCGCTGATGCGTTTTTCGGAGATTCTCACTTTAAAGAAAATAAAAAAAAGAAATATTGGGAAATCTCCTGCTGAGTTATACAAAACGGATACTGACAGCGTAGCACTGCCGTCATGTAATTGTTTTCGTTTCTACTAGGACTACACCTGCACCAAGGTATGCGTTCATACAGGGCCAGCCTAGATGTGAGACAGCGTCGTGGTAAACAAGAGAGCGGGGTCTGTACAAACTGAGGCCAGTGCTGCTTGCTTCCAGTTGGCGGAATGTTTGTCATTGGAGTCCATGTGGTTCTGAAAATAAGAAACGGTGATAAAATGTCTCAAAAGCTATAAAATTACAGGGTTTGATGGCTCATCTGACTATGGATGTCGATTCACTAAAATAACTGTGGTAGGAGAGGTGTCATCACACATTACGCCCCGCCCCCTCGTGACATCACATGAAGTCACCTTACACGAGCCAAGAAGTGACGTGACTGAAAAATACCTGCTTCAAATATATAATAGCTGTTCTGTTACGCAACTATAATGAACGCATTCTGACACTCATATTACAGTACATGTATCTTCAATTGTATACTATTGTGTGACTGTACTACTGTACAATACAACTATGGTGGCAAAGCGAATAGGACCCCAAAATTCCTTTGGCAGAAATGAAGCTTTCCAACGTTGCTTTGCCCATACTGACTATCCATGTGACATGCAGAAAATAATTGCCTTCACATTTCTTGTACCAGAAAGTTATTCGCCCTTGAGCCTTCTGTGCCAACGGCCTTTACCTGCATTCTATGCCATCTACCCTTTCTATGAGGCTTCATGCTCAAAAATGGGTGTGATTTTGATCAAAGTGCTTCTTCGTTGCCCCAGATCCTTTATCTGCAACTCTTGTGCCTAGGTACAGGTTTAGCACCATTGCTCTGCACTATACACAAAGCATGGATGTTTCAAAGGGAGTTTGAGTAATTATGTACCCACACACCACACACCACAGGCTGCTTTTACTTTTAATGGTCCCTAAAAAGCACAATTAGCCAACGGAAAACATTTTGTCATTGCTACAAGTTTAACGCAGATCTCCAAAAGGAATCGCATTTTTGCATTATCCATAAGGGTTTGACTATATATATCAATTTCAATGGTAAGAATGCAAGCGTAGTCGGCATGAAGTATCCAGCATGATCTTTTGAAATAAAGTACAGCACTATTGTGATGAACAGAGCCACAAAATGTAAGCATTTATGTATCGTTTGGTGGCGTTAAAGAATACGTATAAGCATCTGGTCAGGCTCATCTACAGTCAAATCCTAATGCATGCAAGAACATTGGGCTGTCCTCCTCTTGGGTTGGGAAGTAAATGTCAGCCATACTTAGGGGGCAGGGGCCCTTCATACCACCAAGCCTAGAGGGCCTGCACCTGCTGTACAAATGATAGCCATACCATGAGAGTAGGTGCTCTTAATCAGAAGAGAGGTACATGAGTAGACGCCTTGATTTCAGATTCCAGGGGTGAACTGCAATATAGGGAAACCTGCTAATCCGCATAGAATAAAATGCATTGGTAGCTCTTTGTTTGGACCTTAGACGCTGAATAGTTAGAAGTGCTGTTTAGTTGGACTCCTGAAGAAGGGCAGAGCTGTGCACATCTGAGCTCAAATCAAAGGAGCTGCTGTTGTCCTAGAAAAGGGGCATGAGGAGCATTAGTGCAACTGTATTTGTGTCTCTTCTCGGGAAGATTAGCAGATTCTGCTGGTTTGGAAAGGGGCACATTACCAGAGCTGTTTATATCTATCTTGTGGCGTGAAAAGGGCATTGCTGAATTACCAGGACAGTGGTGAATCCATAGAGCTTTATTTGGATCCCACTCGAGGTGGAATATTATTGAGCGTTCAACCCGAGCACATTGCTAAGGGTTCAAGAAAATATCACCAGTAGGATGGCATAAGGTGTTGCTGGTAGGAATGGGGGTGCTTCATGGCAAACCAGAGGGCGCTGAAATGTGATGAAGTGAAAGAAGATACACTGCTCAGGTCTCTTTTAGAAATGGTATCTATGCTGGACTGGCCAGGAATGAAATGCATCAGTAGATCGTTGGCGCTCTCTGCAATTTACATTGGTAAAATCGTATATGATATACAAATCTAGATGCATTTAAACTCAGAATAAACTATTTCCTTAATAGAGATTTCCAGTGTAGACAAAAACTTTACCCAGTCTTGCATCTCTAACAAACCTGAAGCTGCCATGCCATGAGACATCTCATTTTCATCAGTATCCGACCAGGGTTCTGCATTTTTAGAGAGCCTCTCCATTATTTCTCATCGCCTGCGTCCTACGTTTCCCTGGTACTCTGACGAGCTTGGAGCCACCAAGTACTATTGCAAACTCTTGGCGGCACGAAGGCGAGCATTGTACAGTCTGATGAGCAGATTGACTTATAAATCTGAAATAAAAAAATACCAACCTCTGACCCAAACTGCTTGATCTACCTACTGCTCACACACAATCGAATCTACCCCCTTCCCTTGAACACTGTTAGAATCTCTCCACTTTATTTTCTTGTTAATACTCCTTTATTTAGCTGGCTTCCTCCCCAAACCTTTTCAATCTTAGTGCTGAGCCCTTACGCCTGTTTACAACTCACTCTTTGCTAGTCTTCTGCACTCAGCTGAGAAAGGGTGCAGACAGTATGTTGCCACACACATGCAGAAATAATTGAAGGGAACATGGACCACAGACTATAAGCATGGTGGAAATTTGTTTTATTTGATGCACATTCCTCGGGTTACAGTGTAGCCAGGACTTTGAAGTGTTCCAAATACTTTGTATCTCCTTTTTAATTTCTCATTTCCTCGTTATGTCTAGAACTTTAAATGCTTCCAAGCCCTATCAAGACACTCCCAAATTCCTGCAACTTTGCGATGAGGGGCGTTTTCATATAAAAAGCTATGGGTTGATACTTGCAGCATTAAAAAGTCTCCTAATCTCTAGCTGTCTCCGCAGCTTTTCTCTCAATTGCTAACGACCGGATCTTGATAAATACACCAAAAACTGGTGCAAATTGTGCACCTATAAATGTACTTTTTTATTGCTCAATTGTATCCAATTACACGGGTATAGGCAATGACACATGAATGGCATATGTTATATCTCATTAGAGCATGTATAGAAAGCAACTTCACCCTATTAGCTCCAACTATTGTTTCAAGGTTTTAGAAACTGCAAATCATAGACACAAAAACCCTTAATTTCCCCAGGAGCATAATCTCATTTTTGGCGCAAAAATGAATTTGTCCTCAACATGGGATTTGGATTGGATCTAGATGAGCCATTCTCTTTTATTGTATTTTTTTTATTTCTTTTTACACACGTTGCCAGGAATAGTGAGAGAGACCAAAGAGAATGCGAGAAAGAATGGAGAGCAAAAGAGAAAAAAAGGGATGTAAGAAAAGAGATACATTGTGCATAAACAGACCGGCCAACATTCAGAGATCATCAGAACATTTTCTGGTAATATGACAACTCTGATAATCATCATTATGAGTCGTTGTGATATTACAGCTAACCTCGATTTAAATGGGGAATAGCATGTGGCAACTGTGCCTCTGCATGTTTCTCAAAGTGTTAAGCTGTTGCTCATGGGCGCCATTTTCCTTTGGCGAGAAAGTGTATTACTGCATTTGTTTATCTGTTAACATCACTTTACTCTTAAACTAGTGTTAAATGAACATATCTATTTCCAACACCTTTATCAAAGCATGTTATTAAGATCAGCAATCTTTAAATTAGGGCTTAAGAATTAACACACTATGCAAGCCAGAGTTGAGGCATAACTGCAACTGATATAAGTTAATACTCCCAAATGTACTCTCTCAAAACAAAGTGCCATATTTAGTAACTTTTGGCAGAACACAGAGCAGCAACCAAAGGGAAAGAGAGAAACCACACCATCTGTACTAAAATGTGGCTGTTTTTCTCTCACCCTGTGCTGGCACACTTTAGCTGGCCTTCTGTCACACACACAAACACACTTGCCCCTTAGTGTCAAGGGTGTGTATGTGATGCCTAGCATAGGTTTTGTTAATGAAGGGTATTCTATGCTTTGACATGGTTTAATAGTTTTCCAATTTTGTATGTGTGTTGTACAGTGCAAAACACATGCGAAGTTGGAAAAGTGTATGACTTTTCAAATTTACTCCACTGTTATCCCTGCATAGAGGAGGTGTAATTTCGGGAGGAAATCCCCACCTGCAAATATTAGTAGATATGGATTTGTGTCAAAACCCATGGGTAGATGCATGGGAACACATCATTGATACAAAGGAGCACATACTGTAATTTTGTGTTACTTTGTGCAACTTTGCAATGCAAGTCAAGATGTAAGTTGGAAAACAAATCCCAAAAGAACATTTGTTGCTGTATTTGCGTCACATTAGTGATACAAGCCAATTTCAAAGTGTTTGTACATTTTGCATAATGATCCATGTCTGAACTTCCATCCGAGATCTGTCAACGTGGAGAGTGACAAAAAAATCGAGGCTGAGCTTCAATTGAAGTTTTGCTCCCAACAGAGGTTCGGTGTGACTGTTACTCTTGGGTATCATGCTTCGTAGAGCTGTTTTGTATTAAATCTGTCATGCAATGGTTTAGTTAAGTCTTGAAGACTACTGCTCTCAGAGGCCTGAGTTTTATAACTTCTGTTGCTTGACCACGAACTCAGCTCTGATATCTGAGTCATTATCTGCCAGGAAGCAAGAGGCATGACTCTGTGAGCTTTCAGGAGACCCCCCAGTTCTCAGTCGCTCAAAGGATAGCTCTGAATCTAAACCAACCACCAGTAAGACGTGTGTACATTTTGAGATGAAGTCATGAACTCCTTTTAAAGGAAATATGTTGATTGTGCCCTACCTACCAATTGCAAACTACCAAACACGATAGCAAGAGATCTCACTAGCCATATGTATGCCTTAATGGCTGCTTGCTGCACCTACGCTGTAATAACAATGTGTAAGTGAGTCGGCATCAAAATAAAATTGACTGAGGGGAAAGTGACTTCCCCGAGACTGGTTTTGGGAATTTGCATTCTAACATACCTATTTTCTCACAACCCGTGAGCATCATAAAATACTCTGTTTGCGCCAGTGGCAGCAAGGGACTCGCTTTATTTTGGAGCAGAGGGCATAACACGTTACTAACCAGCAAGAAATGGTCTACTGTGCACAGTGGTTTATCTAATGTAGTCTTGTGTATTGCCTGCGAGAAAGCTGCTGCAGGCTCAGTTCACCATGCCCGAGGGAGCAGGACACGAAATCAAAACTTGCCCATTTCTGCAGGGTAGCTCTGTGGCACAGGTGCACGGGGCAAGCAGGCTCACTGTTCGGGCCATCACCTTTTGTGGGCTCCCTACATTACTCCACCCAACCAGCCAATCTGCAGGGGCCCACAGGCACTCAAGAAAGGAGCAGCCCGGGACCCCTAAACCCTGACCAAGCCCCCCAAGAAGAAAAACTGTAAAAATGTGGCAGAAAATGTAAAATCATTTGTGGCGTTCGTTTCTGCTAAGCAGTGCTAGCATCGCTGTCCCTCCACGCAGGGTCGTGCAGGCCTGCTAACACATCTGAGGACCACCTGGAAGAGCAGAGGAGCCCCGCAGGGAGGCTGGCTGCCCACACCATAGGGGCTGAGGGGCTGTATTATGCTCCCACTCTGCAAAACCAATTCAGTGATCCTGCTGATATAACTGTGCAAGGTGTCACGTGTACTTGGTCGGGGGTAGTAGAGGGCAGGCCAGGGGTTGTAGTTGTAAACCCCTTGTGACTTCCATGCATTTTGGAAAGTTTTTGTGGTGCATTTCTGCAAAATCTATTTTTGATGCTGAATGTACTCCCAAGAAACGCAATGTCTGCGTAGTAGCCACATGTCATCTCATCTATTGTGTGGGGCAAGTGGCTGGAACCGGTTTGACCATTCCACTCTCACTGACTCACGCACATCACCGCCACTGCCACCGCTGATTCTTTCCTCATTTGCGTAGAAAACCTATTATTTAGCTTCTCCACACCCTCTTGCTCAATCCTCCCCTGCTCACCTTAACTTCCCTTATGCTGTGCCTTCCTTCATTCGTGTATCAGTAACTCTCTTCCACTTTCATTTTCTTCTTACATACACAGACGATCATTAGAAAAAATCTTTGTTTTTTTCTATTCCCGGTTGGCAGTACTTATGTTGAATCATTATTTTTCAAACTTAAAATTGAGAAAAACAAAGCTTTGTGCCCCAAATAGGCATTATTGATGTAGAGAAAATCAGAACAGAATTGTAAACTCAAATAAGTGTGGTGATGATTTCAAGATGAAATAAAGATATTTAATTGTGAAAAAGGACTACATGCTTGCTGCTATTTGCAAACTGCTGAGTTTGTTTCAATTCTTCGATGTTCCATGTTCTAAAGCATATCTCAGTGAATGAATAGGTCCGTGTTCTTGGCTGTAGCCCAGGCCGCGCCTACGTAATTATGATCAAGTCAGACACACATGCCAACTCCTTTGGAAAGGCTTTGAATGCGCGCGCGCGGCAGGCTTTGCAAATCGAATCCAGTTTCAGTGCTGCATCTCTTTCTAATGTTGAAGGACACCAATCTGTGGTGCTGTAAAACCTTTAAAACCTTACCTGAAGTACTTTGATGACATTAATGACTTTACAGTTCAGTACAGTCCAAGAGAGTCTAACCCATTGCATCAGCACTGACTCTGCAAGGAACCACAGGAGTTCCGAAGGAGACAAAATGTAGTTTATTAGTAGGACTGGCCCAGGTGTGTGCTCCCTCACCCGCCAGTGAACAACGGACTGGTTTGGAATCTCCAAATGTCGGGTCGGGTAGAATAACAAATCATTCATGGATTACATTTTAAAAGGAACTTTCCTACCAAACAGTTGAGAGCACTCCGCCCAAAGCCTGTTGACCTTCACTTGACCCATCTAGGAGTGCACAAACATGCACCTTCTGCAATTTCTCTGTTCACCCACAAGGTAACCAGGTGCAACTCACTACAGATTATGCTCCCTTTGTAGAGCATGTTCCGCTTCTACAGCGACAACGTGACATCATTACCTAGTCATCAGCAAAAATATTTGGACTTTGTAGCGATCTATGCCCGGATGCCATGTTAGTCTCCATGCCTGATGTTATTTCGGCCCTACCTCAGGACTAATCTATGCTGAGGAAGGATAGGCTAATAAACCAGGAGGGGACATCACTATTATGTTTAAAAACAAATACAGATGCAAAATTCAGGAACTATCCATACCAGCCTGTGAGGCAGTCTCCTTCTAACCTGTGCTTTAATAAATCGCCCTCCAGGATATACAGGCAATTGGTGTATGATGCTGCCCGATTTGCCGGCTCCCCGCATTCTTAAACCTGCAAATGTTACACTTTTGGGGGACTGGAATTTCCATGTAGAAGACAGTCTTTGCAGCCCTGGTCAGTCCTTGTCCTTTATTTGAGGAACTTAGAGACCTGAACTTGAATCTTATCAGTTTCACTCCAGCTCATAAAGCAGGCCAACTAATTTAAAAAAACCTTGCTACTACTGTGCCGCTAATGTGAACAGATCACTATGCTGTACCTTTCTCTGCCTGGACCTATCCGGCTCACGTAGAGAGAAGGACAGATAACAAGTCTAAGGCTTGTTTGACGCTGGACATGTCAGCCCTCCACCATCAACTAAGGAATACGATGCCCAAGCTAGATCAAGTGGCCGGGCTTGATCAGTTAAGGGTTGATATTTGGCTGCAGGATTCACTGGATAGTATCCTGCCAGCTAAACTGATCCTTCCGGCTAAGATGCATCCTCCTGCCGCATGATTTACTGAGGCACGTCGAGCTGAGAAAAACAGATGTAAGGGTATAGAGAGTTCCTGGATCAAATATGATGAAGATACTAAGCACAAATATAAAAGGGCATTGAAAAATTACCATGGGCTGTGTAGAGCCGCTCGAGCCATCTTCTACACAAAATCAAATTACCTCAGCTAAAAATTGTCGCAAAGTGCTTTTTAGGGTAATGCAATAACTTTCTAAGCCGAATTATGTTGCACCTTCCCCAATACGGTCATATTGTCAGTACAAATAACTGGTGCTTTTGCTTGTTAAAAAGGTGCAGGACATTCGCCTTTCGCTAAAGGTGGGAGGGAAGGACATGTCTCAGTCTTTCATCAATTTAACGCCCCACTGTTACTAAAGTATCCTTCACCCCAGATATAACTCCCACCTATTCGCATAACACCTCAGTTACCACACTTGTTTACCAGAAACTTAACTCATCAGACATGATAGACTTACCGCTATTCATGTCACTGGCGCAGTCCATAAGATTGGGCTCCCCCCACAGATCCTCTTCCTCCAGCTAAGCTCAATACCATGAATCCCGACGTTCTGGGGCTTTTGGTGGGGCTCCTCAATTGCTCCTTACAGGCAAGGTAAATTCCTCAGCCATGGAAGTATGTCCTGGTTCTGCCCCTCATGAAGAAACCAAATCTGTATCCCTCCAATTGGTCTAATTAAAGGCCGATCTCTATACTCTCCATCCTGGCCAAAATCATTGAAAAGCATGTTGACAGACAAATCTCTGCTTTTGTGGAGTCCCAAAGGTCACAGGCAGGATTCAGAGCGGGTCACAGTACGGAATCCACCCATCTAGGATTCACAGAACATATTAGGTGGCTCCTCAACAAAGACAAGATGGCAGCGCTGATCTTATTAGACCTTTGCACTGCTTTCGATACTGTGTCGCACTCCACTCTGTTGCAGAGACTGGTCATCCTAAGTCTCCAAGGTATGGCCTTATCCTGGATGGCATCTTTCTTGAAATATCAAACTTTCCAGGTCTCTTCAGGCAATGTCTCCTCCACACAACATGCTCTTACCTCAGGGGTTCCTCCAGGTTAATGTTCTATATCCACCCTTTGGTTGACCTAGTTTAAAGCTTCGGTCTGACTGTATTTTCCTATGCAGGTGACACACAAATCCTCTCCTCTGTCGTTCACCCAGGACCACAAATCTGAGGCAGGGAATTCCTGCCTGAGTCAGTCTCTCTTGTGAATGAATACAAACTCTCTGAAACTCAACGAAGAAAAGACTGAGGTACTGGTGCTAGGAAAGAACCCGACCCTTTGGTCTGAGTCTGAAAACTTGAGCGTTCTTTCTGCTCTGTCCCGTACGGTGAAGAGCCTCTGATTCCTACTGGACCAAAAGCTGTCCATGAAGCTTCTGGTTACGAAAGTAGCTGCTACCCATTTTGCTGTCCTAAAATGGCTGCGGACAATTCTATGTATACTTCAATTTTCATCCCAAAGGATAATCATCCAGATACTCATCCTATTCAGATTGGACTACGGTAATGTCCTTTATTTGGGAGTTGATAAAAGTAAGTGGTCCGAAATTCGGTGGCCAGGCTGCTCTACAGACTCAAAGTGCATTGGCCTCCTCACTTCTTTGGGAGATGCACTGGCTTAAGGTGGAGACATGGATCCAATTTAAAGCCCTGGGCTTTATGCACAGAAGAAAGTCAGGAGCTGGCCCCAGAGACTTCCACAGAACGGTGAGACCTTATCAACCGGCTCGCTCCCTACTTTCCAGTGATCTTTCCTTATGCTCTGTCCTGAGAGTCAAACAGACTCTAGGTTAGTCCTTTGCTTACCAGGGCCCTAAGCTCTGGAATGCCCTTCTGCAATCCTTAGGAAGATGTACCTCACTGACTAATTTTCAGAAACAGCTGAAGACTTGGATGTTTTTGAGTTAGTATTCTCTGTCTTTAATTTTACCCGTCACTAAGAGCCGGGAAACCCCATGTGGATAGCTGTTGCACTATATAAGCTTTTAATAATAATAGCTTGGTCACTACACATCTTTTCTGTATACAATTATAACAGCCATAAGTGAAAGGATACAAATATAATAAACAAACAAAAAATGTATCCCACATATGTTACATAATCTAGTAGATATCCTCCTGCCATGCATGGTCTAGGAGTTCTCACATTGGCATACCATGCACCACACCTTCATCTCCTTGGCTAGCCTCCTGTTTACCATATCATCACCACCTGTCACTTGAATCTTCTCTCTCGTTGGGCCTCCCCAAAACTCCACAATCATCTGTCATCATGTAACCTCCTCTTCTCCTCCATTTACATCCCCTCTTTCATTCTTTCCATATCATGTGACCATCCTGCAATTCCATTTATCACCATTCTCTAATAAAAGCAGAAAAACCCATGCACTTCTTTCACTCTATAATGCCCACATATTTTTCTCCACCCTCTCTCAATGCGTTGAGGCTTCACTTTGACCCAGTCTTCAACCTTAATGTCGCTAAACACCTCCACACCCTTTCTAGCCAAATCCATTGTCTCATCTGCAACTAATGGCTTCATCCGTGTTTGCACTATCTTGGTACGCAGTGTCCTTCCCCTCCTTACAACAAAAATGCATTTTCTCAGTAACAGTGTATTTTGTAGTGCGATATGCCCAAACGAAATCATGCAGCATTGATTTAATGTTTTCTCTGTAGGCCCATCTCATCTGAATGACTCCTTTTACCATGCAATTGGCCTTTTCTGCCAGACCCTTACCCTGTGGGTTGTATAAAGCTGTGTGAGAACCTTTAATGCCACAAATCTCCAAGTATTTCTTTTATTTCCTCTGAAGCAAGATGACTACCGTTAACAGTAAAAAGAATATCACTCTTCCTAAAATAATTGTGTCCAACACTTTTATGGTGGCTTTGGTGGGGACTTCCAGAAACTTCACTACCACACATCCTGCAATATTGTATTGTTGTCCATGCCAGACTACTGAAGCATTTTCCCTGAGCCTTTTCTTTGTCAAATTCTACCCTAAGTCACCTTTGCGTGCTAAGATAAACAGCTTCTTGTTAAGACTATCTGGAGGAACAAGCTTCTCTCACCTCTTGGTTTTGTTTCCAACCAGAGACCGTTCCTCCTCTACTTTTCTGTAAGGGCTTACAGCATTTTTCTTCTACCCCCTTTCAGAATAACTCTCAAAACCTCTCCTACTACAGAATCACCCTCCGTTGCTTGATACCATTCTTCTTTGTTGATGGTCACATGGCTTCATTCTTTCACATCACAAATATTTGCTACAACTCCCTCTTCCTCATGTGCCTGAACAGCATCTTTGTCAACAAATTGCCACTGTAGTCATAACTGTGATACGCAATCGGCATGTATGTTACGCCAAACAGGAATATCTTCTATCTGATAAGGATATTCCTGAAGTCAAGCTGCTAAACGGGCCATCTTGACAAGCGCTTACCTGCTCCACCTGGAAGTAATATCTTTATTAAAGGTGTATGGCCTGTGCGACATGAGGATCTGAAGAACCTGAATGTAAGTCATGAAATGTTCTGCTCCCAAGGCTGCAACTGGTGCCTTTATCAATCACAGAGCAGTGGCACCCACAGTCAATATTATTTAGTACTTGGTATTAAATGGAACCAATACATTAGTTACACATTTCCCTCTTTGTCCTCAAAATACTTCTGTTGAATTCAGCCCCCCATGCCCCTTCATGCCCACCACACAAATAACATCACCCTTTGCTACAACACTTTCAAGGTTTCAATTTTATCATTGGAATTTCTTACAAACTTTGGTTAAAATTCAACAAGGCCTAAACAGGACCTGAAGTGATCCTTGTCTTGGGGAGTAGGTGCAAGCCTGATCACCTCTAATAAATCCCTTTTCAGCTGGATACCTTCTCTGGACAATGTGCACTCTAGATATTCAATGTTTTCTACTAAAAACATATACTTTTCTTTATTTAAGAGTCAGACCAGTTTTCACAAGCATATCCAAAACCTGCTTCAAGTCATTGTTGTGATTTCCAGCTGTTTCCCTAAACACAAGGACATTGTCCTGGAAATAAATCCTATTGTACAAACCCTTGCAAACCACTTGCATCATTCTTTTGAAGATACTGGTGGCTGATGATAGGCCAAAAGGCAATCGTGTGAACTCAAGGGTACCTTCCACCATAATGAAAGCTGTTACAGGTTTTCCATCTCTGTGTAGTTTGACTTATAAGCACTTTTAAGATTTAATTTGTTAAAGTGCGTACCTTTCAATAGCAAAACCAAGTCATTAATGTTGGGTAGGGAATAACTAACCAGCCCTAGTTTCTGATTAACACTGTGTAA
The DNA here is from genome assembly GCF_964263255.1 of Lissotriton vulgaris. NCBI lineage: Eukaryota > Metazoa > Chordata > Amphibia > Caudata > Salamandridae > Lissotriton > Lissotriton vulgaris. The sequence goes on along the minus strand of NC_141698.1, from coordinate 772,186,014 downwards.
ATCAACACAGAATCGGAGGTTCCCATCTGATTTTTCGGTGATAACCACAGAGGAAATCCGAATGGAAGTTTTTATAATGCCCTCCTGGTACATATCATTAAGCATTTAACCCCTCCCCTGACTACAATTGGTACTCTTCTCAATTTATGTTAAACAGGAATTGCATCTCTTTAACCATAATTTTAGGCATGTATTCCTTTAGTTCCCCCAAACTGTCTCTAAAGACTTGTTTTGCACCAACTACTAGCTCGCTGATGAAAGGGTCTTCCACTACCATGACCAAGTTGAGAGCTCTGGGGTTGATAATTATGTGTAAATTATACTTGTGTTCCCAGCCTAAAATTGGGGGACCACTTACTGCCACACACATTTCCTTCCACTTGACAATCTTGAAATTCTCTGTTAGCCTTCATATTTCCAATTATATCAATTGTTTTCCCTTGATACCCTCCCGAGTTGATGGCTTTGGGTAGTAATCCTACAGTAGTCCACTGCAACAAAAACATATCCCGATGTTTAATGGTATACAGAGAATCAGAATCTACAATCAAATAGAGTGTTTCTTTTTTTCCCTTTGACCCTAAACTAAGCTTTATTTATTTTTTTATTTTTTATTTATTTATTTATTTATTCATTTATTTATTTATTTATTTAAAGAGTTTTATATAGCGCTGGCTAGACCCAGAGGTATCCGAGCACTTTACATGAGAATCAACAACATAACAGAAAATCAACAGTGTAACAGAAAAAGTTCTACAATTATACAATCAATCCCCAAAAAATAGGCAATACAATTAGGAGAGGAGAGAAATGAGAGAAAAAAGTAGTGGAGGGGGCAGGGGAGATGAGGAAGGAATGATCAGGGAAGAGACAATACGGAGAGACTGAAAGAAGTCTGTCTAAAGACCGACTGGGTAGGTGATGACCAAGGAGGGAATCCACGGCCCATCTCCCCTATAGCTAAACCAGGTAGCTCCATCGGGCATCAGACAAAAAAGTTCAGTCTCAATACATTGAGAGAGGGGAGAAAGAGAGACATAAATAGAGGGAGGAAGCGGGAGGAGAAGACAGGAGGGACGAAAAGAAGTGCAACAATGTGGTTTAACAGTATAACAGAAAAAGATCAACAATTACACATTACATCAAACAATCAGCAATACATTAGGAGAGGAGAGAAAGGAGAGTGAAAAGAAGTGGGGGCTAAGGGAGCTGAGAAAGTGAGGATAAGGGAATAGACAACCGTAGAGACGAGAGGAAGTCTGTCTAAAGACCGCCTGGGTACTTCTACTCCTCCTACACATAATTCTGTCTGTGCTTCCTCTTCCAGTGAATCCTCTTATCATAGATACTTTGTACCTACAATTTTCCCTGCATATGAGTGCAAAATTCCCCCTAAGGCCACATTTTCTGCACTCCTTGACTAGTACAAAACAGGCCCTTGATCTTGAATTCTATGAGCTACTCCCAAACCGTGTGCATGATTTATTGGATAGCCTATGTGGAACCAAACTTCTGTTAAGCTTGGAACTATATTTTGAATTAATAAGGATATCTTTGCCACCATTCTGTACATAGGTTATTTTGCCATCATTGTTGGTACTCTTGGTGTCCCTTTTCCATCTCTTTCATACAAAAGTTACTGTTCCACTTCTTTTACTCTTTCTATTGCATCCTTCAATGGAAGATTGTTAGCAGATTGTTAGCAGCCCACAACCTATCTTGTATTTTCTTAAGTCTACATCATTTGGCCATGTATTAATTTGTCAGTCATTGTCCAAAATTGACACTTTAGAGAACTCATGCAATCTAGAGACAAATTCCTCAATCGTCTCATCTAGTTTTTGAGGTTGTTTATTAAACTTAATTGGTGTCAGAACAATATTAGTTTCTTTAGCAAATCTAATCTTCAGCATTTTCTTTGGTTTCGTGTATACCTCTTGAATTTCTGGTGCATTCCTTAGTAACTCACCATTCCTTGCACAGTAGGCAGTCTCATTGAGAAGAGGGAGTCTTACTGAGATCTTTAGCACATGTGCAATTTTTTTATGGCTTGAAGTGGTGTGTGTGTGTGTGTGTGTGTGTGTGTGTACCCCTTGTGCTGCTGTCTTCTGCACGCTCTGCTTGTACACTGAGACCCATATTGTATGCATACTACAGCGCGTCGAGTTCTAAAAGAGTCGCTCACCTTAATTGAAGATTTTCTTTATATTAAAAGATGGTAACAAATACAATATACACAGTCCAGGAAAGCCATACTGCATTCAGCAGTGAGCACACACACAGCCTGAAGCACTGTAGATAAAACTGTGTTTATTAGTAGTATCGACCACGGCCGGACTGGACATAACGGGCATCTGGCTTCCCCCCCCCCCCCCCCCCCCCCCCGGGAGGCTGGAAGGGTGGAGGCTGGTTTTGGTGAAGTGGTACTGGGGCCTGTTTTGCAGCAGTTGTGCAATAACAGACCCCAGAAACAAAAGCATCACTGCTGCTTAACAGATTAGTTATTATAGGAAGGGGTCCCAGTAATGTAGGAACAAAATGCAGAACAAATGAAAAATTAATCAACCAAGAAACAAATTAGTCCACATTGTTTTAATCACAATGGGAATGTATATACCAAATATACACTTTATCCAACGAAGTAAGTAAAATAGTGGTTTCACAGTGCCCCAGATGGGTTAAAGAGAAAAGGAGGGGGGATTGGTGTGATCCTGTGGGGATAAAGTGAAGGGAAGGAGGAAAATTCTTAAGTGACAGTTTAATCAATAAATATGCAACATTAGTCCATGCTACACAGTATGTGCAGAGATAGGGACCACAAGGTTCAAATTATTATTTCCACAAAACAGCATACTCCACATAGTTCAGCAAATGAAAGCAATAGGGCGTGGAGTTGATGAATACAAATGGTTGTCGGCGTTTCGACCTTCTTATATGCAGGTACGGTTGCTATCCTTGCTGTGGGGTCTTCATCAGGACTGGGGGTGGGGACACATAACCTATTTAACATAAATGTATAGATTAAAAACGGGAAGGAATATCCCTGATTATTTCGAAACAAAATTGCACATCGGTCCCATGACGGGATGGTAGGGGATATAGGTACTGCTAAGCCCCGAGGTTAGTTCAGGGTTGATGAGAAATAAATATTGAGCATTAGCTAAATTACGTTGAAGAATCATAATAGCATGTGTTATGACGAATTTAAATGTCAATTGGAGTGGCGCTAAATAATCAAATTGACTCGCAATGTATTCAGGATTGGATTAGAGAGGAGCCAACCCGGGGTCGGTGGCGGCAGCTGAACATCTCAATAAACACCAAGACTGGGATTCGGTAGAGCACCTGTAACCCGATCGATCAGGCTCAGAGTGCAGGCACCGAGTCAGGGAACTTACCACAAGGTGGTATTCAAGGGACCCTGGTTCAGTCTATCGGCGTGGTCCAGAGTACCGTCGATACTTGCGAAACTGATGAATATAAATAATGGGGAACAGAGTTTAGCAATAGGGAGGCTAGCGGCATCACAACAGCACGATGCATTGAAAGGACGGCACTCATCTAGGAAATAATTAAACAACGCGATCAACCAAGGATCATGGAGTGGTCTGGTCAAGTCAGGAAATAACTCGTTGTTTTCTAAAAGAGATGGCAGGATGTGATATTGAAAGGCCCGCATTGAGGTGATGATAGCAAGACAAACATCCGCGAACTCAGGATAGTGCTTACCGAATACGGAGTAAATCACGTCCCGAACAACGCTGGAAATCGCAATGGCGAAGTGCAGTTCCGGGTTTGGAGATATCACCATGGCGATATTGTCACGTGGTGCAGAGCACCCGTATGGGCATAGTCCGAAATTCTCAGACAATTGAATGATGGAACCAGCTACCAGCAACTACGATCAGATCCCTCCAGGACAATTGCCCGTGAGATTTTGGAGCTAACTCAAGCCGGTCTTGATCCGGTTTCTTATCGGAACTGGAGTTCAACTTCTTAAATAAAAAGTATCCACGTCTCGCAACTATCTACACATTTCCAAAGATTCACAAGTCTATGGCAGCCCCCCCTGGTCGTCCAATTGTCTCGGGATGTGGCTCCATGCTTGAGCCTCTGGGAAAATATATCGATTTCTTTTTGAAACCGTTGGCTGAGGATACCCCTGCAAATTTACGAGATACTATGCACACCATCAACATTATCGAAAACTCAGCATTCGATGCCTCACAGCAACGACTTGCCACTTGTGATGTAGTATCTCTATATACAACTTTTCCCCAACATGAAGCGTTAATGGTTATTACACGCTGTCTGCACCAACGCCCGGCACCAGTTCAAGTACCAACTGAGTTCATTGTGGCTCTACTACGCATTGCCATGACAAAAAATTTCTTCATATTTAAAGACAAATTCTATATTCAAACATCCGGAGTAGCAATGGGGGCCCCCTTTGCTCCAGATGTAGCCATTTTGTACATGGCAGCCTTTGAGCAGGACACTGTGCTCAATCAAGTCAACCCATTCAGAGACCAGTTGGGTCTCTGGATGCGTTATATAGACGACATCTTACTGATCTGGAATGGAGACTTGGGAGAATTAATGCTGTTTTTCGGTTGGCTAAATGAGCAATCCGAACACCTCAAATTTACTATTGAATCCGACAACCACAGAATTAACTTCCTGGACCTCACCATCTACGAAAGTTCGAGTCACCTACTAACAACGCTCTATCGCAAACCTACTGAAAGGAATTCATTACTACACTACAACAGTCACCACCCGAGAGCTCTGCGCGACAACTTACCATTTGGGCAGTTCTTGCGAATCCGCAGGAACTGTTCAAACAAGGACCATTATTTCACTGAATCGGAAGAACTTAAACAACGACTTCAGAGCAGAGGGTATCCCAAACAACTGATCAAGCGAGCTAGGAAAAGAGCTTGGTTTTACCCTCGTGAGGAGTTGCTCACCCCTAAAACAGATAAGGATGAACAGGATGGCAGAATTGTATGCGTCACCACTTTTAACACCCAAAGCAACAAAATTAAACGCATAATCAACCACCATTGGGAACTAATAGCAGATGACATCAAGCAATCCAACCCGCCTCTACATGCTTTCAAAAAAGCACGAAGTGTAAAAGACCATGTAGTTCGCTCCTTCTTGAAGACTACGGAGGATCCCACGGTCACAACCCTTTGGAACCTGCCTGCTATTGTTGGCCACTTCAGATGTGGCCATTGTAAAGCATGTGACAGTGTAATTTAAACCAAGGAATTTGTTTACCGTCATCATAAAATTCCCCTAAGAACACACACCAACTGTAATTCATCAAACATCATATATGCCATCCTATATCCATGTTCAATGATATACATCGGTCAGACACAGCAGAAAGCTAAAGCCAGGATCCTTCAACACATGAGTAGGATCAGGTGCCGAGCACAATGTGCACCTTTGGTCGAACACTTCTCGACGGCCGGTCACACACCGGAGAGTATCAAATGGGTAATCCTTGAAAAAGCCACCTTAGGAACCCGGGGTGGCAACATCGCGAGTATCTTAAATACCTGTGAGTTAAAATGGATGTTAAGGTTTGATTCTATTGAGAATGGGCTCAATGAGCAAGATAGCTCTTTCTCCCAATTGGCAACTTTATCGTCTATTTAAATCACACTCTACGTGGCTTTCACCTTCTTGTGAGACAAACATAAACCATGTGTGGCCTTTACCCTCATGTGAGAGGTACGCCACGTCCCACTTGAGTGCTATCAGTATAAACCCCTTTCCCAATTCATCAGTAAAGGGATAATGCCTCTTTGCAGATACTATATGTCTAATATAACATTCATATGACTATAAAGATGTGTGGCCTTTACCCTCATGTGAGAGGTACGCCACTCCCCGCTGTGGTAATGTTATTCTCTGACTTAGCCACATCTATTGTTTTATTATCTCTCTAGTAGTGGCATATGATGTTTTGTTTGCTGAATCCTTTGTATACAACAACATGTGAAGTACTTTCCTGATTGACCAGAGTGACATGTGGCCTTTTACCCTCGTGTGTGAGAGGTACGTCACCCACCGCTCTAGTAATGGTATCTAATAATGATGTAGTGGTATCGAATGGCATGGCCCCCTTTTTTGCCTCCTACCAGTCATAATACCTTGACCATGACCTGTATTAACCATCCCCATATCCATCTCTTTATGCCGGAGAATGACTCCCTTTGTCTCAGACAGGCTCCGCATATTCATGTATGATGTCACCATATGCAATACTCGCTTTGCTGCACCTAATATGGTCACATAATATCACCCAACTGTGGGTCATGACACCCAGCCTTTGCTCGCCTATAAACAGCACGCTACCTCATGTCTAGACATCTCATTTTCCCAGAACGTCGAAAATGAATACCAGAGTCGGCTATCTCCTACCTGTCATGAATTTCATCGTGTCTAGTGACGCATCATTGTGTATTCTTAATTAGTATTTTCCTTGATTTAGACCATTTTACGCTGTTCCTATCAATTTAGAGACTGTCTTATGTACGTTTTACATTTCAGACATTGTCCGTTTTTGAACCCTTAAGGTCACTGTAATCTGGCCACACCAGTAGTCTTTTCACTATGCCCATACGGGTGCTCTGCACCACGTGACAATATCGCCATGGTGATATCTCCAAACCCGGAACTGCACTTCGCCATTGCGATTTCCAGCGTTGTTCGGGACGTGATTTACTCCGTATTCGGTAAGCACTATACTGAGTTCGCGGATGTTTGTCTTGCTATCATCACCTCAATGCGGGCCTTTCAATATCACATCCTGCCATCTCTTTTAGAAAAAAACGAGTTATTTCCTGACTTGACCAGACCACTACGCGATCCTTGGTTGATCGCGTTGTTTAATTATTACCTAGGTGAGTGCCCTCCTTTCAATGCATCGTGCTGTTGTGATGCCGCTAGCCTCCCTATTGCTAAACTCTGTTCCCCATTATTTATATTCATCAGTTTCGCAAGTATCGACGGTACTCTGGACCACGCCGATAGACTGAACCAGGGTCCCTTGAATACCACCTTGTGGTAAGTTCCCTGTTAACCTAACTTAGATTGCCTGTCCACACTGATACTGGACTCGGTCCACCACTATCATTATTAAATGACTCGGTGCCTGCACTCTGAGCCTGATCGATCGGGTTACAGGTGCTCTACCGAATCCTAGTCTTGGTGTTTATTGAGATGTTCAGCTGCCGCCACCGACCCCGGGTTGGCTCCTCTCTAATCCAATCCTTAATACATTGCGAGTCAATTTGATTATTTAGCGCCACTCCAATTGACATTTAATTTTGTCATAACACATGCTATTATGATTCTTCAACGTAATTTAGCTAATGCTCAATATTTATTTCTTATCAACCCTGAACTAACCTCGGGGCTTAGCAATACCTTTATCCCCTACCATCCCGTCATGGGACCGATGTGCAATTTTGTTTCGAAATAATCAGGGATATTCCTTCCCGTTTTTAATCTATAAATTTATATTAAATAGGTTATGTGTCCCCACCCCCAGTCCTGATGAAGACCCCACAGCAAGGATAGCAACCGTACCTGCATATAAGAGGGTCGAAACGTCGACAACCATTTGTATTCATCAACTCCACGCCCTATTGCTTTCATTTGCTGAACTATGTGGAGTATGCTGTTTTGTGGAAATAATAATTTGAACCTTGTGGTCCCTATCTCTGCACATACTGTGTAGCATGGACTAATGTTGCATATTCATTGATTAAACTGTCACTTAAGAATTTTCCTCCTTCCCTTCACTTTATCCTCACAGGATCACACCAATCCCCCCTCCTTTTCTCTCTAACCCATCTGGGGCACTGTGAAACCACTATTTTACTTACTTCGTTGGATAAAGTGTATATTTGGTATATACATTCCCATTGTGATTAAAACAATGTGGACTAATTTGTTTCTTGGTTGATTCATTTTTCATTTGTTCTGCATTTTGTTCCTACATTACTGGGACCCCTTCCTATAATCACTTTGACAACCCAGGTCCCAGTGACATTAGCTGGGTATAACCCCTTATTAATACCCTAACAGATTAGTTAAGCAGCAGTGCTTTACATTTGCACCCTCGTCCCCCACTCATCCCGCCCCCCCTTTATCCCCCTTCAGGGCCGGTCCAATAAAGTTGCCAGGGCTGATTTTGTGTTCTCAGTCTGGCCCTGGGATCATCTAAAGTGTGGTGCTCTTTCACCAGCCAGTAAACAACTGATTTGCTTGGAATCCTCATATATCAAGTCTGGCATGGCAGATTCTTTCAATGATGAACATTCTTAACTTAAAGTCACAACAAACCCTCACAATTATTACACTGTGCTTTTAATCCTTTTTCCTCTACAATTCTTTTGCCACCGGTGTTCCTTATGCCAAGAATTGCGACAAGTATGCCAGCGCCAGCATTGTGCAATGGACACGCCTCATGCCAAGAATTACCTCCAATATGCTATCATTTTGCATGGGTGTTCAGAATTACCACCAGTATGCCAGGGCCAGTGGCAGACTCAATACCTTAACACTCACACATGCCCTCTCACTCACTCACACGCCTCAGTCACACTCCTTTTCAATAGCACTTATTCTAACTCACACCCTCTCACTCCTTCACACTCTTCTCACTCACACTCTCATTTTCACTCGCACTCAATTTTACTCAGTTCTTCACTCTCACTTATTCTCACTCGCTTCCTCTCTCTCACAAACACTGTCCATGCTCTTACACACTCTCTTTTATGCTCACTCAGTCACTTACTCAAGCTAACTTGCACTCACTCTTACTCACGCTCATTCTGACTTAGTCTCACTTATTCTCACTCGCATGGACTCATTCTCACTCACATTTACACTTGCCACTATCAATATTTTGTGCACAGTCGTCACTCACTCACTCACACACACACACACACACACACATACCGACAAACTTACATGCAAACACATAAATACCCACATGCATGAGCACAATCCAGAGTGTTTTACTTACTCTCAGCTGCCTGGGATGGTCTACTCTTGGGAAGACCGTTAGGGCAGGAACACAGCTTCTTCCCGTGTCAAGCACTAAAGCAAAAAAGTGAAAGTTGGAGTCTGCAGGGTGATGCATGGCCTCTAGCTCCCAGTTTCGTGCTTTTTTTTAACCGATGTTCTCTCCCATCTCATCAAATGGTGGGGCTCTTGGCCCCACCCCAAACTTTAATCAGATAGGAGAGGTTAAGGTGACAGCCAGATTAATGGAGAGCATTGGGCACTGAATGGCTTAAGCCTAAAGCACCTGTGGCTAACGTACTAATGCTGCATGTTGCCACTGATGGGGAGACTCTGAAGGGTGCCATCCCCCTCAGGCCTGGCTGGGGTTTCACAAGCTTTGGACAGTCGGTCTAATGGCTGGGGCAGTTGCTTGTATGTGCCAGCACTGGCCACCAGGCAGACTTACTCTCTCGGGCTACAATGAGGGTTGGCATTTTTTTTTATTACACCAGTTGTCAATAATTAATTATCCAGTACTGATAAAAAATATGTAAAAAGCTGAAACAAGGAGGGCAAATCCACAATGCCCATAAAAGTGATCTGACACTGACCACTGCCCAAATGGATACACTGTTGGCATTATGTGTCCCAGTGACATCATTGCACTGTACTCCTGCCCAACCATCAAAATGTATTTTCTGATGTGCATTACAGTGTGTTCTCCTGCACCCAGTCACTGGTCATTACTCAACCTTGATCTGTTGCGAAATAATGCCTTCACCTGGATCATGCCTGCCATACCTCACAGATCCTCACTTTAGAATATGTTTTTTCGCCAACCAAGATTCTTCTTTTTTTTCCTGGACCTACCTTTCCCCAGAAAAACCTAATAGCTTCTTTTTGTTCCTAATAATCTACTGTTCATGTCTCTACCTGTTCTGACAAAGTTTAGGCATGTGCAGAAAAAGTGCAACAGATGTGTGACATTGGATCAAAGGGATTTAAAAAGTGAAGAACACAATAATGGGGGGACTGGGATAAGCTCCCTAAATGTACATGTATGCAAGTGGAGTATGACTTTCCTAAAAGAACCAGAAAGGGAAACCGAAAAGGCAGTAGGTCGGGAGGGGTCTGAGCAAGCAGATGGGGGTAATCTGATTACTCATGATACCTCACACACCCAGATGGATTTCATGCTTCATCATCGGACAGCGGCCCACCGCTGCAATGCCCAACGAGCCCCCTTAGGGCACTATTTGCTGGAGATCTTTTAAAATTAGATGTTCTGTACCATTCTTGGTACCCTCTCTGTGGTGAATCGGATTCCCATTGAGTGGAATCCGAGCATTACACTGTTGCATATCGTGGAGGATGTCGGAGGGCCCAGGAGGGATATAGCTTTAATTGGTCTTAGCACAATCCTAGCAAACGGACCTAGCGCACAACTGGACATCCCCCAAAGCCCCCGCTGTGATAGCCTGGACACGAGACATGGACTGGTGTAGCAAATTGGAAGAAGCAACATGTAAAAGGAGGAGCTGCCCTCAGAGGTACATTAAAATATGGAGGAAATGGTGGGTCTATTATGGTCTGGTTGGTTAAGTTAATGTATAGGTGCCATATTGCTTATCCCAGAAACGGTGGGGCTGTGTGGCTTTGGGAGTATGCTTTCACAGTAGACTATTGTGTTTCTATTTGTAAACTGAGCAGAATCATTGTTTGTAATAACTTGCTGTTGAAAACAATAAAATCTTTCTGTAAAAAAAAAAAAATAAGACGCTGTGAAGAAGTGTAAGTGTAAGTGGAGGTGCTGTGTGTATAGATTGGTGTAACTGTTGTATAAAAATAACGAAGAGAGACCCTGAAAGTTGTAATACGTGGGCCTCTTGTTTAAAATTTTTAAAAGGGTGGCTGTGTTGGAGACAGTGATGCAGTACAGCTTACAGGAAAATGAGAATGGCGGTCAACATGTTTTGTGCCATGTAAAGTCCCTGCGGATCTGGGCACTTTGTCATGACCATGTAACCTAATCTACCAATGATTGTGTGTGGTTATTCGCAACAATAACCAATCTCAAAAGTTACCCTCAAAGTGTAGGTTATACCATAGGATACCTAAAATCTGACCCAATTTGAGTAAGTAAATGGTCCCTCATGTGATGGCAGAGATCAGGCTAGCTGCAGAATGAAAGGTGTCCAGCACGCTAGGAAAGCTTCGACCTAGAGGGGCAGGCTGACTGTTATATAAAATTATGCTTTAAAAAAAAATGAACTTTAAATATTGATTATTTATATGCATGCAAGGGGGAAAGCTGCAGTGGTGGGGAGCTGGAATTTGGTTGTCTGTAACCAAGTGGATTGATAATATGAATTATTAATTTCATATGCACTAGCACTTTGCAAGCTGTTAATTGTTATGTTATGTTATGGGAATTTGTAAAGCGCACAGCTGCCCCAGCAAAGGTGCGTACCGGCGCTGATCCTGAACAAAACACAACCGGGAACAGAGAGACACCCGGAAATTAAGGGAATAAATGAGTTTTGATGGCTTTCCTAAATTGGTACAATTCATTTATTTCTCGAATGTGGCCTGGTAGACTGTTCCATAGCTTTGCTGCTAGGAACCGAAAGGAACGTCCGCCGGCTCTACTGCGCTTGAACCGGGGGACTTCAACCAGATTCTGACCAGCTGAGCGAAGGGCTCGTGTGGGTACATACATCTTCAGCAAAGGTTTTAGCATTTTGGGGTTAGATTGTTTTAAAATTTTAAAAGAAATACATAGAACCTTAAACTGTATTCGCTGGGATACTGGAAGCCAGTGAAGTTTGCGAATGGTTTTGGAGGTAGAGTTAAAACGGGGCAGGCCTATTAAAGCTCTTGCAGCCGCATTCTGAACGCGTTGCAAACGGGCAGTTTCTGTTTTGTTGGTTCTAAGAAGCAGAGAAGAGGCATAATCCAATCTGGACAGCACCATAGATTGGACAATCACTTGTCTGGTATCTGGGTCGAAAAATTTCAGAATTGCTTTTAAGCTACGTAAAATGCCAAAGCATGTAGCGGCAACCTTTTTTGTTTGGGTAAACAGAGCAGGATCTAACCAGATTCCCAGGTTTTTCACTTCTGGCTTAGGTGTAGGAGCTTTTCCCAGGTTCGAAGCCACCAGTGATCTCCCCAAAGTTCCGGGTTTTTGCCCACCAATAGCACCTCCGTCTTGGCGGCATTAAGTTGTAGACAGTTGGCTGTTAGCCACTCTGCTACAGCAGCCAAGCCTGAGTTAAATTTGAGATGGTCCATGTCCTTTCCTTCCGATAGAGCGACCACTAGCTGCGAGTCGTCAGCGTATGACACGATGTTAAGGTCCCACGCTTTGGCGACAGCAGCCAGCGGCTGGACATACAGATTGAACAGGGTGGGGCTCAAAGCCGAGCCCTGAGGAACCCCCTGTCCAATAGAGTACGCCTTGGAGAGGAAGGGAGGAGTGGAGACACGAAATGACCTGTTGGTCAGGAATGACCTAAACCAGGCAAGAGCCATATCAGTGATCCCTGCCTCTTCCAGCTGGCGAAGCAGGATCTGGTGGGAGACAGTGTCAAACGCGGCACTGAGGTCTAATAGGATCAGTGCCGCTGTTTGACCCTGGTCCAGGGAGGCCCGAAGGTGCTCAGTCATAGCCAGGAGTGCCGTCTCCGTGCTATGCCCGGCACGAAATACGTGCTGAGTATCATCCAGAGTGTTATTGGAGTTTAAAAATTAGTAAGGATGGTGTTTACATGGGCCTCAGCGATCTTAGTGGCCCAGGGAAGCAACGATATAGGTCTAAAGTTTTCGGGTTTCTGAGGGTCTAAGGTAGGCTTCTTTAGTATAGGGGAGACCCATGCTTGTTTCCATTTTGTTGACACCACTCCTGTAGAAAAGGAGGCATTGATGATACTATGTAATGGAGCAAAACGGTGCAGGGAGGAGTCTCGGCATTGGGCAGGCTTAAGAGGGTCCATCGGAGAGCCCGATTTAATGAGCTTAGTAAGCTGTTTGAACTTTTCATTAGGGATTTCGGGGATAGTAGATAACCTAGAGACAGGACGGGGTAAAGTGTCTAAGCCATCGCTGGGCTGAGTCTCAGGAGTAAAGGCCAGGTAGATGCCCCGGATCTTTTCCACGAAGAAGGAGGTTATCTCTTCACATTGAGCCGCTGAGGTAACAACATTAACTGCGGATTTCTTTGTGTTGAGTTCCTTTAGAATTTTAAAAATCACTTTGGCCGGATTAGGGCTAATTTTTATTTCTGAGGCATAGTATAATGCCCGAGTCCTACAGATGGCTTTATGATCTAGTTTGAGTTTTTTAGATAGCCGATTTTTTTTCAGTGGAGTAGTCTTTTCTCCAATCGCGTTCATATCTCTTACAAGTCTTTTTCAGGCCTGCCAATGTCTGTCATTCCAGAGATTGGCATACTCCAGGTTACTGGAGTAAGCTTGTCCAGTGCCTGGGTGAGCCAAGCACAAAACGAGTCATAGCCTGATTCAACGTCAGAAAAGGGATTCAGAGGATCGGTTTCCAGAAGAGCGTGAAAATCCGCTAGACTGAGTTTGCGCCAGGACCTTTTACGTACGGCTGAGTGGGTTTTACAGTTGTCAGGGGTAGCTGTACAAAAGGTCAGTGTAACCATATAGTGATCTGACCAGGCAATAGGTATAGGGGCAGGGGAGCTGGATGATTCAATGTTCGTAAAGATAGGATCCAGCGTATGGCCTCCATTGTGTGTGGGACCTTTAACTAATTGGGAGAGCTGGAAGGCTGCAAGATCAGCAATCAGGGTGCAGATCATCGGTTCTTGCTCCAACTCGAAATGGAGATTGAGGTCACCAAAAATGCTAAAGTTGGCTGATCTCATGGCGCAGGCTTCCACGATCTCCAAAAGAGAGGTATTAAACCCGCTCATTGGTCCAGTCCAGGGGGTCTGTATATAAGTAGCCCGAAAAAGTAAAATGGGCGTTAACAGAGATATTAAAATGTCCACATTCAGCCTCTTAAGTTAATGTTCTCAAAGGAGCAGGAATAGATAGTTTTAGTGATCACAGCAAAACCGGCTCCTCTTGATGCCCTATTAATCAGGGTAATCGAGAAACCAGGCGGAAGTGCTAGGTTGGAAATAGTCGTTAGATCATCACTCATCCAAGTTTCAGTAATGAAAAGGATATCCGTCCACTATGAGATCGAATATTTCAGCATGGTGCTTAGGTAACGATCTAACATTAAGCTGGAGTACTTTCAGTTGATGCTGTGAAAGGGGAGAAGCAAAGGCTTGTGTAGTAGTGGGGGCCGGGAGACTAAATAGGTTACAGGAACAGGTGACCGGGCCGCTCATGGGCTCAAAGGGGGGGTGACCGTCATTAAATGTGGCGGGCGTAAGTTAAGTAGCTCAGTTCTAGAGTAAGCTCGCTTACCTAGCCTAATTTCCCCAGCATCTCTGGCGAGAGGCGCAGGACTGGCGCGGACGGGCGCAGACGGGCTTGCCTTTGGCGCGCTCGCTGCGCGGACGAGGTCCTATACACATTTATAGGGCGTGAGGAGGGTGGGAAGAATGACAACTAGTCCGCACCCCTCCAGTTTACCCCAAGATGGCAGCCCGCCCCTCCACAGTCCGGCGTCAGCAAGCAATCTGCTGCGTATCTAATCCGTATTTAAGTGGAGCGATTTTATGAATTGATATGTTATATGCACTAGCACTTTACAAGTTGGTTTGCACCTTAGACTCACTATGGCCAGCCTCAGTTCTGAACGGTGTATTGTTGTGTTAATGAAAAATGCAGTAGTCTAGTCTTCACATTTTGAGAAAATTAGTCATTTTAATGCGAATATGCCTTATTGGTTCCTTGTATTACTGTGCTTTATTATTATTTGGACTGATTTTGCATTGAACTTGTACCTCTGTTTTTTGCTATAATGTACTGTATCAATGGGATATTATCATCTCCTTTTTCTCTTTATAAATGCAAATAAAACTATTTAAAAAATATAAATATTAGTTATTTATTTTGCCTGCACTTGGGTACTCATTAGATGGTGATTTATTTTCCGTCTCTTTCGAAGTTGCCCTTGTAAAGTCTGTAAGTGGCATTTTAACACTGCAGCCGCGTGTGATTTGAGTGCTTGCGTGAGTGATAAATCATTGACTCCATGAGCAATCATAATGGAAAAAGACATATTAAAACGGAAAGTTTTGATATTTAAAAAAGTCAATACTAAAACATCAAAACAATCGAATGTTTTTAAATTCCAAATTTTGTATTGCAAGCATATGTTGATAATGATTAGATGAAGGTTTGTTTTCTTTTTTGTTGTTGTTTTTTTTTTACCTTTGTGGCATGTATTTGCAATCAAAATAAATAGAATAATCATTGTGCCAGCTTGCCAAGGCCAGACCGCTTTATGATTCACAGCTCACATTTAGGGAACCACTTTTTATTTTTTCCTTCACTGCTCTAAGAATGCATATGCTCCTTCTCTCCCTCAAATATGTTGCTCCCAATCTGCCCAGACTGGCTGTAAAAGCAGAGCAACAGGTTTATTTTTACCAGGTTGGGGGGGCGGGGTGTGACTGAGGAGCAGAAAGTACGTGTTTTTTTCCGTAGTATTGCTTTGCCTTTTGTAGTTCGCATATTACACGAAAGTACACGCTTTTGCACACTAAGGCTTTCTCATGGCCCCTCTGAGGCCAAATGTATGCTTAGCATGACACTTCCCCTGGAGGCCCATACATCTCCTCCTTGTGCTAATGAAGAAGACTGTCAGAATCCTCTAGAAATTAAATTAGTCCTTGACAAGCATTCACTTTTAAATTCTGACACTACCTTATTCTTTTGAAATTCTGTTCAGTTTTCTGAGTGAAAAGTATTTGAAAAATAAAAGATGCCTTTTATTTAAAACATTCAGTTCAATGTATACTTTTGATCTACCTTAAGACATATTGCATTTTCCTACAGTATTTTGAAGTTTTTTTTCCATTACTCTTTTTTAAGACTGCTTTCTAGACGAAAATTAGCACAGCCAAGAGCTGAGCACCGTCATTAGATGGGTGAGACCTGTTGACTTTGGCAGTGCTTGTTGTGGATTTGTGTGTGGGTGGGGGGGGGGGGGGGGGGGGGGAGGGGTCACTGGACTTCGGCACCTAAGAGGCATTGCAGTCAGGGGATATTAAACTACTCGAGCAGGCAGATATTTTCAGAGTTAAATACCAGAGGCAGGCGATATAAATACGTAATACGTCCCCCGTAAGAAAAGGTAAAACGTCGGAGTCTTTGCTGCTGTTTACCAAATAATTTTATTTCGCCTAATTTATAAAGTCGAGTTTGCCTCATAGCAGAATAAATATCTTAGCAATCTTTTGTTTGAGCCTACTACTATTGTCAGTGTTTGTGCTATTGGAACAAGTTGGTCAGTTTATCTTTTTAAATGTTGTGTAGTATAAAACCTGTAACAATCCCTATCATTTGCTTAACATTTCTTATAGCCAACCATGTTTTCTTTACCTAATTTTGACAGTTCTCAGGGCAGCTTGTGCAATGGGCGGCAGCGCCCTTTGGATGCACCAGCTTTTCATGATAAGGCTCCAGGGCTCGAATCGGGGTACCACACGGGTGTACGGCGTCCCCCCACTTATTTTACCTGAAGCTCGATTACTGGAGCAAATGGAGCCACACATTCAATCTTTGGCCTCTCTGGGGCGAGTTTGGAGCTCTTTCAGAACGCTGCTCACGCGCTGGCTTCTCTGATGCAATTGCATCTAGGAGGGGTGGGCGAGGGGAGGCAATGAGTCTGATGGTGCAAGCCACCTTTCGTGACGTCATTTCCTGTCGTGACGTCAGCACACCCCCACTTCTTTTTAGGACTTGTGCACTGTAAGTCCCTGCACTAGTACCTGCCTATTTAGCGCCCCAATGTAATGGTTTCATTTCCGTTTAACACTGGCCCTGCCCACTGATGACGTTTAAACAGGAAAGGAGAACCAACGGTGCTTAATTTGAGCCAGTGGTGGCCACTGGTCCTCATTTTGAGGGACCAGTACTTATTTTTCCCATCAGAGATTTACAAAAGTGAGAGAAGGAAAACACACAAAGCGGAAAGACGGGGACAAATGCAGGAACACCATTGCAAAGGGAGAAAGCAGAAACCTTCAAGCATGAGATAACGGGTCAATTGATGGATGAATGAAACATGAGGTAGGTTTATGACTACGCAGCCTTGATATTCGATGCGCCAACATTTAAGAGCAGATGCCACGGGCTTCTGTGCAAAGACCCGGGCGCCGGCACTCTTTATTTTACAAGGTTAACACTGACCAGTGCTCTAGTGAGTATTTTAACCTTATGAATGAAGAATCGTGAACTAAAACGAAGTTGGCAGCAGGGAGTTGCCACATGTGCCCAGGAGCATCGCGCCTAAAACATGCTAGTTTGCCCTAGAAATGTAAGCAAACGCCTGCAATGGTGCAAAGCCCCAGCGCTGGTCCGAGTGGTAATCACGTATCAGCAGTGCTCACATTTCAAAGACGTTGGGCATTAAAAAAAAGTTGAACTAAGAGGAAGTGGTTGAGGCATTTGCTGTGTGTTCGCGGACTATGCAGCACTGTGGTCGCTGAGATCTTGTAGCAATAGAACAGGCTTATTTGAAATTCAGAAATTGAAGAAAATAGCTCTGATTGCGCAATCCTCCCCCAACATTGTGAACACATGCTTTTAATGCTTTAATTGTCTCAGTTCTTTTTTCAAGTTGGAGGGTTAGCTGCCTCTGCTCCTTTGTGCTATTGCAGAAACATTCATTGTGATGAATAAACTGCATGACCTCATACCATTCCGCATTCAAGATTCATGCACGTGGCAGCACTTCAGCGCGAGGAATGAGGATGCAACATGGGGTCAACTCGACTTGCAGTCAACATCAGACCCTTATCGTAGTGCTGCTAGTAATAGTATGTCTTTTTGTGGCACAAAAAGTATTTAGCGATATAGCTGTATTTACATCGAAGTAATTTAGAGAACAACTTTGGTAACCGTGAAATGTATAATAGTAAATTAAATAAAATAGTAACATGAGATGAAAGAAAACTGGCACTAATGTTGTCTTGTAACAAGAGGAAAACGGCAATCTATATGTACGGTATACTGCACTCACAGCCATTTCTCCCAGCACTAGTCACCTGGTTCTAAATGCAAGAGGTTACAGCAGAGCGAAGCCTCTTCACAAACCTGCTGACAAGCGGATTAAACACTCCAGTGTAATACTTTACAGATCATGCTGGGGCTCCCAAGAATCCGAGATCATAACTTCAAACAAAGAGACTGTAAACGAAGTATATTTAGGGCCTTATTATTAGATCTATGTGTCATTTCCAGTTAACATTTCCCCTCCGGATTAAAATCCAGGGTACTGGAAACTACAAGGCTGGGATGTTACCATGGATTACAAGTGGGGCCTTGGAGTTGCCATGAGAAATTAGGAATTAATGGGGGAATCAGTATTTCTGGGTCGAACTTCCTGTTTATTCCCTATTTTTCCCTCATTTTCCACCGAAAGAATCTACTTGCTATTAGCAGGTGAGGTCTCTGGGTAAAACATCCCAGATTCATGGAGTTATAGTGGATCTCATAATTCTGATGAGGTCAGGATCATCATTCACTTGCTTACTGGAATTAAAGTGAAGTTTCTTGTGAAAACCTGGGTTTGTTGGTTAAGGGGGCTGTGAGCCTTGTTCAAGCAACAGCATTAATACTTGTCAGGATGGACAACAAAAGTCACTAAATGAACCTCTCCTTAACCCTTTGGAAAATTGGAACAAAAGCATTCAGGCTCAGTTTAGTGGCAATGTGTAAAGTCCTTCTAAATACTGATGGGGGTGCACAATTTCAAACAAAGTCAAGAGAGGCAGAAATATATCTCTGGACTTTGTTTGAAATTGTGCACCTACATCAGTATTTAGAAATATCTTGTGATCTGGAGCACAGTGACGTCACCCAGCAGCTGACGCAGGGGTTGTTTGCACAATTGTTTTGGCACATTTCTGTAACTGGGACTGAGGTACGGCATCTAAAGGTCCGCTGCTGCTTTTTGGCAATGTGTAAAGTATTTATGCAGCACAACAACTGCGATAAAATGAAAACACAACAAAAGAAGCCCACACCAATTTAGAAAAACCGAGTGCATTTTAATAAATTATCTGCCACCAAATAATATAAATCCAATCAGTAGAACTGGAGTTATGAATTTTAAGGTTTAAAGTGAAAAATAGCCTAAAGATCAAAGCACCAACCGCAGACGTGTAGTCACAGCAGACCAGGGCAAAGTTGAAAGGTATGGCTGACCACGATAGAGCGTTTTTCGGATACACAAAGTGGATTGGGTGTGGTATCTGCTTACCTTTGGGCTTAGAATTTTTGGAGAGAAATGTCTGAGCAGGTCAAGTTCATCTGGTCAAGGCATCTGGTGATGCCCCAGGAGAAGGTGTAATCGTCAGGGAACCAGTGGACGAAGTTGCAGTGAAGAGTTAAATGTTCAGATTTAAGGCCTGATTTAGATCTCGGCTGATGGGTTACTTTGTTTTACAGCGAGGGATGTTCAATTTTCCGCAATGTAAATATCATTTTATCCTAAGGGATTTATTTTTCGGTGGACTGGATATCCGTAACCATTGTGATGACGTAACCAGTCCAACGAGATCTAAATCAGGCTCTTAGTCTCTTTTATGAAAGTTAAAAATCTCCAGCTGGATGAAAGTGCAGGCTCTAGCAGACGAGGGCTCCATGATCCTGGATTCCCTTTCTGTGAGGAGCTGATGGACATGTTTTTCTGCTGCGGAGATGAACGGTGAGGAAGCTGCATCAAAGTCAGGCCGACTGGTGGTGCTCCTCGGGTGGATCTGCGAGCGGAAGATCCCAATCTCCTTATAGTTCTTACAGCTATTTTTGGCAGAAAATGTACAGTCTTAAGTTTGATTTTGGCTATCTGGGCACCTTTAGCACCACTTCCAAGGGTCCAGGACTAGAGGGGCACTCCTTAGAGGGTCAGGACTCACTCAGGCTGGGTCCTGGTGCAGGTTCAGGTTGGTTGAAGCCTTTTCTGTCCATAAGGATTTGATCAGGAGGCTATCTAACTAGCCCTTAAAGTCACTCTAGAAGTCTTGATTTCAAGCAGGAAAGCAGTAGTGCAGTCTTCTGAGGGCACAAGGCAGGCTTCAGGCAGCAGGACAGTCCTCTTGGTGCAGCAGGGCAGTCCTCTGAAGTACTTAGCAGGCCATAGGCAGCAGAGCAGTCCTTTGAGGGACTTGCCACAAATCCAGAAGTGAACTGAAAACTGGGTCTGAAGGTTCTAGTTTTATAACTAGTGCCATCTTTGAAGTAGAAGAAACTTCTGGCGTTTCACAGAAATGTATGTAATTCCCTGCCTCCATGCCCAAGTTCTTTGTGTATAAGTGGAGGCAGGGTCCTTGGTGTGCAAGAGGGAATGTGCATAGGACTGCACACCCATCATACTTGGATAGCGCTTTCTGCCAATACCCAGTCCCTCTATTGTACAGCTGCCTCTGAGGAATACACAAAGGCTAACTACAGCTAGTCATGTGACCCAGGAAATAGGCTGTAGGCTTCAAATAGTACAAGAAAATGTCAAATTTCGAAAAGTGGCATTTTCAGAATTGGGACTATTAAGATGATTTCAAATTACAATTCCTTAGACAGCAAACAGGACAGTCCTACCTGCTCACAAATAAAATGTATCACTTATTACATGTAATAAGGTAACCCAATAGTATCCTATGGTAGAGGCAGGCCTCACAGTAGTGAAAAACGAATTTGTGAGGTTTTCACTACCAGGTCTTGTAAAACTTTAAAAGAGAATGTCCAACTTTGTAAATACAATGCACCTATGGGCTGTTAGCAATTTACCTTAGGAGTCCTGTATGTGTAATAACAAGCATTTGCAACGAAACAGGTCTCGCATTAGCGAGAGTTTAAGCTATTGGCATTGTAAATGACAATGCCTTTTATGTATCTGTTTTGATAATTAACACATAAATAATGCCAATAGCTCCAACTCTTGTAAATGCAAAACCTATTTAATTTCAAAGAAGCAGCACCCATTGTTCCGGGCTGCTTGGAAAGCGAAAGCGTGCATGACGTGCTGAATGTTGCAGGAAAGCATGTTGTGCCTGCAGTAGGAGAAACGCATTAAAGAAAATAGTGCTAACAGACTAAATAAGACAAACCGCATAATACAGAAGTAAAAGGGCTACCCCTCCATTGGAGTCTACAAATGAAGACAAGGCGGTACTAAAGGAGGGACTAACAAGCCTATTAATGAATCAGAAGCCAGCTTTTACGAAGGACAATGACACAAGTCAATGAAAAACATGGGTAGAGAGTGGGCGGAGCTTCATGTCCATACTCTAGTACAGCATGGCTTGCAGAGCAGCAGATGCGCTGCCCAGGCACGGCCTCAAAAGACCTGTTGCAGTGAAAACAACATAGAAAACACATATTTTCTGTATACAATGCGTCTTTGAGAAAAATGATGTAATTTTGAATGACTCAGACTACTTTTGAGAAGTCTCCCGTTCAATGGAGGGATGCCAGAGGAGGTGGAAAATGCATAAAGCATTGGGTTAGCAAACTATTAGAAAACTATTAGAAAAACATATCAATGCCTCCATTACACAATTTCTGGAAAACAATCATCTGCTCCACGACTCCCAAGCAGGTTTTCCTCCTAAGTTAGGAACTGAGGCTGCCCTTTTGATGGTGACTGAGTTGGCTAGGAAACAGATGGACCAAGGCGGCACCACAGCAATTATGTTGCTCGACCTCAGTGCCGCCTTCGACACTGTTAACACCAGTATCCTTCTCCACTGCCTATGCCAAATAGGAATTTCAGGGAAGGCCATTCACTGGCTTCAGTCCTTTCTGGAGAATCGTTCCTTTGAGGTAGTAGTGGGCACCACCCACTCAAAAATCTGGCCCCTTGACCAAGGCGTGCCCCAGGCTCCGCCCTGAGCCCTACCCTTTTTAATATTTATATGCAACCTCTTGCTGACATTGTGCATTCGTTCGGTCTAGACATTGTGACCTATGCCGACGATACACAATTGGTCGTATCCATGAATCAGTCCAATACCTCCCCCCCCCCCCCCCCCAATCTCAGTAATTGCCTGGTAGCGGTCACCCAGTGGATGGCCACCTCACACCTGAAGCTCAACGGCGAGAAAACGGAGCTCATGATTTTGGGCAATTCAATTATTCCCAGCCCTCTGCCGGACTGGCCCCCATGCATGGGCATCCCGCCCCAACCTAAAACCTAAATAAAGAGCTTGGGCATTTGGCTGGACGCAAATTTAAACTTCACGCAGGTAGCAACCATTTTGTCCGCCACTTGCTTTGGCCTTATGCGCATGCTTAGGAAAGTGCTGCCACTCCTCCCTTCTCAAGCCCGTAGAATAATGGTGCAAGTCATTATCTTGTCCCGCCTGGACTACGGGAACTCCTTATACCTTGGGGCTCCTGCCTCTACAACAAGGAAGCTCCAGGTTACCCAAAATGCGGCTGCCCGCCTTTTGCTGGGCCTTAACCGGCGGGAATCAGGCACAGCGGCTCTGAAGAAACTTCACTGGCTTCCCATCAAGGCCAGAGTATTGTTCAAATCTATGTGCATTATGTGCATTATGCACAAGGCCATGTGGAAGACCGCACCAGCAATGATCTGTTCTTTAGCGACCCCCTACCTCCCCCATAGATCACTGCGATCCAGCACAGCGTTCCTGGCTACCATGAACAAAATCAAACGTACCAGGTGGGGCAGGCGCTATTTCTCTTGGAACGCCGCCAAGGCTTGGAACTCCTTGCCTGCTACCCTTCGCAGCGAACCTAACCTTCTGAAATTCCGGACGGAACTGAAAACTCTTCTTTTTAGCTAATCCTGGTCTTTTCAGCTCACATTAGTCAGACTATACTCAGCGCTACGAGGCCTCCGGGTTGTTTGCGCTTAACAAAACACAATTAATAATAATAATAATAATAATAAAGCACCAACAGTATGAGGCGGGAGGGATACTCAGACCCTTTCTGTCTACTTTTAAGAGGTGATAGCAATAGCTATCACAGACAAAAGCACAGTCAACTGGTGCCACAGCAAACCACAGGAGAGATGGTGACCCACTGAGAGGCGCGAGAGAGAGCGCCACTGCTGGTACCTGCACTGACTGGTTGCTTGTGCGAGCAAAATATCCAGTCCGGGAGGGCGAGCCGAAAAGGAGACGGGGAGGGAACAAACAAGCCTCACTTGCAATGAAAAGCGAGTGTTCAGCCTAAATTGTGACGCGTGCCAATCAAAAGCATGGTTGGAGCTTCCACCCCACTTCCAAAAGCACCACTTCCAAAAGCAACCCGATGACAATAGATCTCAAAGAGCGAGTAGCGCATGCGCTGTAATGCTAGGCGAGACCTAAAAAGGGAGTTTTAGGCCTAGGAAAGAGTTTAATTTGCCAAGTCGAATTGGCACTTTAAAGCTGCTCACAGGCTACAATGGCAGGCCGGGGACATGTTTTAAGGGGCTACTTAAGTGGGAGATACCCCTTCTTCTACAGGGATGGGTGTGGCTTTAATTTACCGTGGATGTCTCTGGTCTGTGGGCTCAGTGTCAGCTACTCCTTAAAGTGTTAGCACTAGATTTAGAGTGCCTCCTCACAGTCCTAAAAAGTTAATAAAACCTATTTTTTATTAAGGGGGTGCATATCTCTGGCCCTGTAAAAATCCTCTGTAAATCGATTTTGCCCAGTTCCAATTTAACATAGGCCAGCCACGGGATTTGGAGACCCTTGTCACAAGAGAGGCAGTCCAAAATAATATCTCCGGTTAAAGCCGCCTCCTCATTCTTCCAGATTGATAGCCAGAGTATTAATGGTCTAGCTCAAATATAGTCGCTTATATAATGCAAGTGTAATTTATGACAAATTAGGTGAGAGGCTGAGATAGGGGCTTCTAAGAGCCATCTTTAAAACCTATTTTCTTTAAGTTGTAATGCCTCCCAGTTCACAATATCCTATAGTTCCGCAACATGCGTCGCCGTAGGGACACAGTGAGATTTATATATCGGCAACAAGGGCGCCAGTTGTCGTCCTTCCCGGGGATGTGGAAGACTATAAAGGGAACCAATTGCTTTTGATAACTGTGTTCTACGATGAACAATGCCAGTGGTCCACACATCGGATGCAACAAAAGAAACTTGAAAATAAGGGGAACTATTTACACTGGTCAATCGATTAGCCCCCTTCGACATAGTTGAAAGCTGACTACATCGGGTCCCACATGCTATGATATGTGACTTTTTTTTTAACATTTTATTTTTGTTGTTGCTATCACATGTTATGCACTTGACAATCAATCATTCTGTAGAGCAGCGTCAACATTCAGCTGCCTACGATTAATAGAGCAACTTTTTATTTTTTCCCCCCCCAACATAAAACTTGCTACTTCACGGGTTGCATTGATTGATCTTGAACTGTTGGCAATTGCAGCATTGGTGTGTGTACATTCGTTCAGCAGCCCTAAAGCCAGTCTCTGATAATACCATTCATTCTTCTCGGCCTGTCCCCCAGGTCCCGGGGTCATTCTGTGTCTCTGGGTCCTCCTCCCCCCCCTTCATTACACCAGATCCTCCTCGTCCCCTGAGCTATCCCCATCCTCCTCTTCAGGCAAAGGTTCACAAATGTCCCCCCTGTATGTGTTCCATGGTGTCCAAATTCTGTTCCATTTACGTGGATTATGTCTCTGCTGATATACTGCCCTCTCTGTCACCATGAGCATGTCCATATTCCTGCACCACTGCGCTAGTGTCGGTGCCTCTAGTGCCCCCCAATTTTTCGCGATATCTCGCTTCGCCATCATTACGCCAATGACCACCCACCCCTTTGCATTCATTGTTAGATCTGTTGGGCCCCATACATTCAGGAGACAAATTCTGGGGTCAGGCGTGAACGGGTTCTGGAGGGCTTGACCGATCGTGCGTGTGACACGCCTCCAGTAGTCCTGTATGATTGGGCAAGTCCATATAGTGTGGAACAGTGTACCCTCCTCTCCACATTCCCTCAGGCAATACGGGTGCTCTGCTCTGTGTATTTTGTATAGTGTAGTGCGGGTGTAGTAGACCCTATGCAGTACTTTGAGTTGGACCAGCCTGAATCGGGTGGAGATGCCCGCCTCCCTGGGCGACGCCAGGAATGCGTTCCATTCTGCCTCATCCAGGTCTCCTACCTCATCCTCCCAGTATTCCTTCAGCCTTTCAAGGGGATCCGGTAAGTTGTTCATCAGTTTGCGGTACGTGAGGGAGGTTGCACTGGACTCCATGTAGTCCGTAAGCAATCGGTCCTCTAACGGGGCTGATTCCGGAAGCGTCACCCCTGGCTCCAATACCGACAAGAGCGCGTGTCTAATCTGTATGTACCTATATGTTTCGGTCACTTCTAGGTTATATTGCTCCCTCAGGGTTGCAAAGGAGAGCACTCCATCCCTTGTCCATAGGTCGCCCACCGTGGAGATCCCAATGGTATCCCATTGATCAAACCCTTTTGAACTGCGCAGGTTGCCGAGGGCTTTGGCGTCCCACAGTGGCGTGAGGTTAGTGATCACTCCCTCCCATGCCAGCCGTCTTTGCGCCTTGTGCCAGATGGCTACTGTGTGCTTGGTAGGTTCCACCAACTTTCTCACTAGTCCTTTGTTGTAGAGTGGTGCCAGAAGGGTTGATGTGCCCAGCTGGTGCCTATCCGCCTCATATGCCGGATCGTCATGTGCTGCGTGGACCCATTGGTTGATCACCTTGAGGTGAGCGGCCCAGTAGTACAATTCGAGGTTAGGGAGGGCTATTCCCCCACTGTACCAGTCCCTGGTTAATTTCAATTGCGCAACCCTCGCCGGTTTGTCACCCCACAGGAGGCCGGATAATTGTGCCGCCACGTGGCGGAAGAGCGATGCGGGGACCATCGCTGGCGTGTTTTCCAGGATATAAAGGAAGCGTGGCAGCGCCATCATCTTGAAGAGCGCTGCTCTACCTAATAGTGTTAAGGGGAGATTTTTCCAGTGATGCACATCCGCCTTTAGCCTGTCCAGCTGGGGCTTGAGATTCAGATCAATAAAGGTTGAGTGGTCCTTCGTGATCCATATCCCTAGGTATTTAAAGGAGAGGTGTTCTACGAGCAATTGGCAATCTTCAGGCAACGCTGGCAGGTCGCCCTGTACCATGAAGATTATGGACTTGGACCAGTTAAGTTTATACCCTGAGGCTGTACCGTGGGTTTCGCACAGTGCCAGTAGGACAGGGATGCCGTTCGTGAGGTCCATGAGGTAGACGAGCATGTCGTCGGCGTATAGTGAGACTCTATCTTCCCAACCGCCTCCCCAGTTTACGCCTTTCAGCAGGTGGGTGGTTCTAATAACTGTGGCCAGGGGTTCTAGTACGAGGGCGAACAGTAGTGGCGAGAGTGGGCACCCCTGTCTCGTGCCCCGCGCCAGCGAAAACTCCCGTGATATGTGTCCATTTGCGGTTACCCTCGCCACAGGCTCGGTATACAGTAGTCTGACCCACGATATGAACACCGGGCCAACACCCATGTGTTCCAGGACCGCAAAGAGATAGCGCCACTCCACCATGTCAAACGCCATTTTGGCATCTAGTGACAGCACCGCCGCCGGTTCCTCCAATCGCGGGGCTCTGGCCAGCACCCCGTGCAGCCGTCTCAGGTTCAGCGCCGTACTTCGGTGCGGCATGAAGCCCGACTGGTCCGGGTGTATCAAATGCGTCAGGTGAGGCAGGAGCCTGGTGGCCAATAGTTTCGCCAGGATTTTATTTTCAGCGTTAAGGAGGGAGATCGGGCGGTTTGATCCGCAGTCTTCAGGGGGCTTGCCGGGCTTGGGTATTGCGACTATTGTGGCCGTGCGTTGGTCAGGGGGTAGTCGTCCCTTTTCCCGACACTCCTGGAACATATCAAGCAATGGCATGGATAACGTTTCGGACATACTTTTGTACCACTCTATCGGCACCCCATTGGGGCCTAGTGCTTTCCCCGGGTGTAGTGCTGTTATGGCCATCTGTATGTCTTCCGCTGTCAGGTCGGAATCAAGCTCGTCTCGTTGGTCGGGGGTGAGAGTGCGGATCGGTACTCCTATGAGCGAGCTCTCCGCCATCTCCCGCGTGACCTCATACTCAGGGGTGTACACGCAGTGGAAGTGGTCTGCCAGGAGTTCCACTATTTTTGCCGGGCTAGACTGCAACTCGCCATTAGGGTCTTTCAGCTGGAGTATGGCCCTCTGACCTCCCCGCGCTTTCTCCAACCATGCCAGGAGCTTCCCTGCTTTGTCGCCCATGTCATATACCCTACTCATAGTTGCTGACATATGTTCCCTTACTCTGTGGCGCAGAAAGTCGGTATGGCGCTGCTGAGCCAATCGGAGCGCGTGTTGTGTGTCCCCAGTTGGGTTCCCTTCGTGGTCCTGTGTTGCCTTGTCAAGTTGTCCCTCCAGACCTATCAGTTCCTGACGCCGTGTGCGCTTGTGCTGCGCTATCACCGAAATCGCCTGCCCGCGGAGTACCGTTTTATAGGCCTCCCAGAGGATCGTAGGCGATTCCACTGAACCTACATTTTCGTTGAGGTATGATCGTGTACTTCTCTTCAAGGCCTTGGCGATGCCAGGCTCTCCGAGGTACCCCGGGTAGATAGGGAAGATACGCCTACGGGTCCTTTCCGGACTGGAGAGAGTCAGTGTTAGCGGGGAGTGATCGGAGACCCCTCGCGGTCTAATCTGAGAGTCAGTGAAAGTGAGGAGACTCCCTTCCAATGTCATTAGATAATCAATCCGCGACAGGCTGTCGTGAACTGCCGAGTAATATGTGTATTGCCGGTCTACTGGGTGGAGTCGCCTCCATATGTCCACTAAGCCCTGTGCCTCCATGAAGTCCTGCAATTTGGAGTGTGCCTGCGTTTGTGTACGCGTTGGGTGTCTATCTAGGGAGTCTTGCGCCACTGCATTAAAATCCCCACCCAGTACAAGGGCCCCCTCTGGAAGGTCCAATAGGAATCTACCTAGGTCCGTGAAGGCTATAGTGTGTAGTGCTGGCGGGATGTATACTGATACTATGTTAAGTGGTTTTCCCTCCCATTGTCCATGTACCGCTGCGAATCGGCCCTGTGTGTCCATTGCAACTGATTGGATTATAAACCTGGACGAGCGGTGAATTAGTATCCCGGTGCCCCGGGACCCCTTTGTGAACTCTGAGTGAGCCACCATGCTATAGCCCTTCCTATCCAGGGCCTTTGTGGCCGTGCCTGTGAGGTGTGTTTCTTGCAGTAGGACCAGGCCGGGATTTAGTCTTTTTATACTTTGCAGAACCAGCCCTCGCTTAATCTTGTCGCCCAGACCTCTCACGTTCCAGGACATGAGGCTCAACAGCGATTCCCGCCCTACATCAGTGCCCTCCCCCATCGTGTTCGTGTATGCGGACTGAGAAATCATGCGCACGGAGGACCAGGAGGTCCGTGTAGTGACTCTGCGTGCAGCATCCTGGCATTATCATTCTGTGTTCATGCGCCCCTTCGTAGCAGTTTTGACCCCGTGTAGAAATTAAGAACCATAACCCCATCCTACCCCCAACTCCCCCCCTCCCTGCCCCCCTGCTCAACGGACTTACAACTGCCCGCCCCCCCAACTCAGCAGAGTGCTTGAACCCAACCCATAACATAGTACTTGCTCGCTGGGGTGAAGGATTCTCCGAGGTCGGCGGCCCCCTCCTTGGCCGCGGAGGCCCTCAGCCCAGTGTCCAGGGCGGCAATCTCGGGCCGCGTTAATTTCAGTTCAAATGTACAGTATCCGGGGATCACTGTTCTCCGTCATCGCCCCCCTCCTGAGTTTCTTGCAATTGCGAAAGTGGCTCCGCCTCGGCACCATTTGGTTGCAGGCCCTGCTGTGATCCTCCATTACGGTTTTCGGTTTGTCTGTTGGAGCGACGGGGGAGGCCTGTCGTCCACCAACCCTCCAGCCAGTCCTGTGCCACCTCCGGGGTGTCAAAAAACCAAGTCTTATTGTCGGCTACAATCCGAAGTGTTGCTGGGAAGAGCATTGAATAAGGGATCTCTCTGGCTCTTAGTTCTTTTTTGACCTCGAAAAAAGTTCTCCTTCTCCTCGCGACCTCCGCCGTGTAGTCTGGAAAAAATGCTAGCGTGGCGTTTTGAATTTTAATGGGGGGTGAGGTTCTTGCCGCCTGTAATATGGCATCTCGGTCCCTAAAATTAAAGAGTCGTGCTATAATCGGCCTGGGGTTGGCACCCGTTTGTCGGCGCCCTCCAGGGACTCTGTGCGCCCTCTCCACTGTGAAGAAATTTGAGAGTCCCTTAGGTTGTAGGTGCTGTTTGATTAAGTTCTCCACATATAGGTCCATCGACCTCGTGTCTTCCGATTCTGGCACACCAATTATACGGATGTTGTTCCGTCTCGAGCGACCTTCCTGGTCATCAAGCTTGTCTCTCAGCTCCCTATTCTCTTTTGAGAGACGATCCATATTAATCTGTAGCTCCGACACATCTTCCACCAAGGCTTTTGTCACGATTTCCATCGTGTTCACTTTCTCCGTCATCTTGTGGAAATCTGCCCGAATCAGCGTGATTTCGGCCGAGATTGACCCCACTGTGGCCTGCACCTGTGTGAGGGCCCGCATGACATCATCCAGGGTAGCCTTCTTGCTCCCCGTCACGTCCACTGTCTTGCCCACCTGTGTCCTGGCATCTGGCGGGGGTGTGACGGGTTTCTCGTATGCGAAGCGGTCAAGGCGGGACTGCGTCGTGTTGTTCTTCGGCCCCTTTCCAGCCATTTTGATC
This sequence comes from Lissotriton vulgaris, assembly GCF_964263255.1. Classification (NCBI taxonomy): domain Eukaryota; kingdom Metazoa; phylum Chordata; class Amphibia; order Caudata; family Salamandridae; genus Lissotriton; species Lissotriton vulgaris. Next base: position 772,156,079 of record NC_141698.1, on the reverse strand, counting down.
GTGGAGCCGTGCCCCTCACTCTCCTCCGGGGCAGCCCCTCGTCTCACCAGTTTCCCGGACTCACACAGCGCGCAGTCCACCCTTGGTCGTGACCCTCAGGGCTCCGGTATGGCACCTCAGGCTCGCCTCCGGCCTTTACGTGGCGGCGTGTGGCCCCTCTGTTCAGCTATATGCGAGGCCGCTGTACTGCACTCTGCCCAACCGCGTGGTATCGACGGGTTGCGGGCCGCGGAGATGCCCCCTCAATAGCTGTTGCGCCGAGAGCGTTCTTGTTAATCCTCAGTCTTTTTTTTCCCTGCCGTTGTTGCAGTGTTTAGCTCTCTCCCAGTCACCTCAGCCCCTGCCCGGGGGTAGTATTCCACTTAGTGTCTCAAAAGGGCCCCTGTGCCCGCTTGTGATTGTATTGCGCTCCCACACAGGGGGGGGGGGGGGTCTGTGAGCCGTGTTGCGCTGTACCAGGCGGTGCTCCGCTGTGCAACGACGGTATCTACGCTTCCTCAGCGCTGCCTGCACCAGTTCAGTGTGTATTCCTTTGTCTTTACCCCCTGTCGCAGCTGCAGGGGAGAGTGCGTCACGCTCAGTAGTATATTGGCCCTCGTGTCCTCTCGTGTGTGCAATACGCCCCCACACCGCTGGGGGGTGAGGGGGCCGCCGGAGCCGTGGGTCGCTGTTTCGGGTGGCTTGTTGTCGCGTAGCGACGGTACCTGCTTTCCCTCGGCGATGTCAGCACCAGATCTGTTGTGCACGGGGACCCGGCCGGGTCCTCAAGATGGCGGGCACCGTTTCAGGTTCTTCCCCTCAGGGCATGTCCGTGCCTGATGCCTCCGGTCGTTTGATCCGTCTTCCGACACTCAGCGCGGGGGCCCCCGGGGTTCCGCTCGGTGCTTTCGATGCCTGGACAGTTCTGCAGGATGTCGGGGATTCTCCTTCTCCGTAGGTGTCGCGGGCGGGCGCTTCCGGCGGCCCTCCGCTCAGATCGGCTCACTTCCTGCCGGCTCTTTCGTCCAGGCCAGTGTCCGGCTCGGGATCCCCTCCGGGGCCTGCTCGGGGTCAGTGATATCTCGGCTCCCCGGTCACGGATTTTCTTTCCGCTTGGCCGTACCTCTGCCGCCCGGTCCTGGGCATCAGTACCTTCCCGCCTGGGACATAATTGTCTCGGATAGCTAGTCGGATTTCGTTGGAGGCCGCTTCAGCCGCAGAGCTCTCCTTCTAGGCAGCCACCATCATCGGCTGCTGGCCACGCCCTCCGATATGTGACTTTTTAATTTTTTTACATCAGTCCCTAGTAGCCATAAATTCAACAAAGGCATGCACGAACCGGTGCAATGCTTTTGAGGTGTGGGCCATAAGCATGGTATTGTCTGCATATAAAAGAGGTGGTAAAAAGGCACCCTTGATTTTTGGAACATCACTGGTAATGCCTGTTAAAAACTGCTGCAAATCCTTAATATATTCAATTAATAAAATGGGGCCAACACACAATCTTGTCTCACTTGTCTCCTAATCTCTATATCTTTTGTCACATCCCCCCTTTCACTAATTCTACCCGAGGCTCTCATATAAGTGTGTATATAAACAAGAAAGTGCTCAAGTGCTGCATTCAGTCCTCTAGGTAGCAACATTTGCCATGACTTAAGATGACTGACGGAATCAAAGGCGGCTGATAAGTCCATAAAAGAAATAAAGAGGAGTTTGCTTTGCGACAGTATATTTGCCTATCATCAGGTTCACGTTTACACATTACTCAATTGTCCCAATCTTATTTTTAAAGCTATGTTGTGATGAATGAAATCTGGTCTCTGCTTGGACCCACTCTTTGATTCTACTATAGATAACATGACCTAATATCTCAACAGAGGTGTCAAGAAGAGATATGAGCCTTTAGCAACTAGGGTCTGCCCTATTACCCTTCTTGAATGTTGGGACAATAATTGATGTAAAACATACAAGATGATGGACGGAATGTTGCACAATGGCAAAATATTCACCCCCAGTCACAGATCTGGGTTTAATCCATCGTTATTTTGCTCACCAAGCCACTCCAGTTCAGACATGGCCATATGCAAATTAGTCTTGACCCTGTGCCTCATGGGAACAGTCCATCCCGAACTGCCAAGCCATGTCTTTCCTGGACCGGAATCAAGCATCTTAGGACCGGTTTCTGGCTATCAGCCGTCTTCAGCCAGGATAGCTTGACTCCAGTGTCATTTTGAACCGCTTTGTTCGCCATAAGTTGGCAGGGTATGCTCAGACGTGAGTCCCTTGCTCACTTTGCCACTGGATTCAAGCAAGCCGGGCTGAAGACTGCTGGAATGCCAGAAACCGGTCCTAGGAAGCTTGTTTCCGGTCCAGGGAAGGCTTGGCAGTTCGGGCTGGACTGTTCCCATGAGGCACAGGGTCAGACTGATTTGCATATGGCCATGTCTGAACTGGGGTGGCAGAGTGGGCTAAAGAACGGTGATGGATTAAACCCAGATCAGTTGACTGGGTGTGAGTGTTTGATTGATTGGTTCAGGTGCTCCGTCCATCACCACCCCCTTTAATAATTGATGTAAGCCATGCAATAGGCAGATCTGAATGTATGTACAAGGTTATTAAACCCATTGGTCAAGAGGGCGGCCAAAAAATAAATAGTATGTTTTAATAAATCTATAGGGATGCCATCCGGCCCAGGGGCCTTCCCACCCCCTGAACTCTAGTTAATAACCTTGACTGAGGAGGAAGAGGCTATCTTAATACCTGTCAACATCCTACTACTAATTTTAAAATCAACCTCTAACGGTGGGGCGGCATAAGCATTTCTACAATGAGCTTTCCCGTGCCTCGCTAGTGATGTGACAGAAATTGGAGACGCTGGCTGATTCTTACTTCTCATTTCGGAGACAGTCACCCAGAACTGCCCACTGTCTTTCTGAAGGGCTACCTGGACTAATGCATTCCACTGATCAAATAAGACCTCTTGGCACCTCTTGGAGGTGACAGCCTTATATTGTTTTTGCAGGGTGGAAACTAATGCTTTGTCTCTCGGTTTCTTCCCGAGGGCTACCCTCGGGTCTTGATTTGCCACTGTACAATCACAGGAGTGGCTGGTATTGGGGAAAAGAGGCCGGGCGGGGAGGTGGGACAGGCAAGTGAAGGAACGTGGGACAACGAAGACTAAAAATAAAACTTACCTGCTGCTCTCCAGTATCTTGTTTTGCACTTCGGCTCCACCGCTACAGGTAGGCACAGGCCCTGCAGGAAGTCCTGAGCCCCAATGATGTGTGCTCCAGGGCAGACTGGGAGTTTGTGCCTGGTCTTTCCAGCCCCAACATTGCAGCTGTGGTTGGGGAGAGAGAAGGGTCACTGAGCATGTGGTTTTTGGCAGGCCTGAGACAGGCGGCCAAAACCCCACTCCCCCTCTAAGCTATCCTAACCCTGGCCCACCCCACGACGGGCATAAGCTAAATCAAAGGAGAATAAAATGGGCTTGAAACCATTTTATTATCGTTTTATTTTAACATTTTTTAATGTGCTAGCAAGGGAAGGCAACGCTCCTCCGCCATAGCGGAGGAGCTGCCGCTCTACAATCATGATCAAACCAACGTTGAAATGTATCTGTAGGCCATACAGGTTTAAGAAGGAGTCGTTAATATTTCAACATAAACCAATAAAAGCAACAATAATCTAGTGCTTGGGTTCCTTCTCAACCAAACACCAACCCCCTATTCTCCTTAATTATTAATTCAAATATTCGAGCAGGGTCAGGCATTCTCCATAGCAACCTTAAATTGTCCGAAGTGAGTTGGAGGTTACCGGCCACTCTCTCTTTAGAAAGCTTTTTTCTAGGCACCACTGATAGGGCGATTTCAAGGGGATTATGATCACCGAAAGTAGTCTTGGATAGTGGTACCATGAAGAAGCACTTCCTCCAAACCTTTTGTAACAAATTTATACTCTATCGTTGAGAAAGTGCCTCTATATGTAGGTGTGGCAATAGTATCCCTACCTGCAATCTCCATTACATCTACGAAGTCAAGTGGGGATAAGAACAGCAACTCATGACCTTTCGGGTCTGGTTTAGTTACAGGACAAGTTGTGGTTACAGAGCAGCCAGAAAAATGAACGTTGAAATCACCAGATAGGCATAAATGCATTACATGGCGGTAACTGGCATTTTTGGCTGCCTACTCTGTAAGATGACTAAATAACTCTAAAAACATGGTATGCAGGATATTGATAAAATCACCATTGTTATAAAAATTGACCAGAGAAAGACTAAAATGGTTAAGCCAAAATATCACTTGGAAACTGGTACTAGGTGTCTCTAACAGCTTCCCATATCCTCCTATCGCTGTATTTAGTACAACTGCTAGCCCACCTAAAGCTCAGACACAGCGGGACTTGGTTGGCAGGGTACTATAACATTGATACCCATTGATCATGCAAGGAGCAACATCCCAGGTCTCCTGACGCATAATATCATAGCTTTTGATAAATAACAACCAGTCGGACAAATCGAGCTTAGACCAAAGCCCAGCCACATTCCAACTCACTACTCTTAACGGAGTGCTCTTTATAGGCAAAAGGGGCAGAGAAAAGTGTGGACATGTTTGGTAGAGACGGAATAGTGGGCACAGCCTCTTGCAGTCATTCTGCCTCTCCGAGACTGCTCTATACTTCATACTGATTACTACACGGAGGCAAAGGAGCCTGCCAAAGAGGAACAACTGTACAGGGTGAAAAAACTACTGGTTTATAAAAAAAAATATCCAAGTAGGATAACCGCAATTTGAGGATTGACATCATATGCTTGTTCCTTTTCTCGCAAGATATTGCGAACATAAGCAGGATCCAGAAAATGCACCACTATGCAATCCCCTGAAATATCCTTGCGTCCTTGACCCACCCATCCCACCCTCCTTGCTATGACGATTTCATCCATATTTCTAACATCAAAATGTTTGCACCTATTCAGCCAGTAACTAATTTTGCTCTGTAGTTGGGGCCATGATTCCTCTTGGCCTTGTCTGAGTGGAGAGATGGAGAGACAGCAACTAATATCAATTCAAATGGGCATGCTGCAGGCTGTAAGTTCAACATATCTTTACAGGGTATCCGGTTGGACTCCTGTTCGCTTCTCAAAGGGAAATTAGAACTGTCCATCTGAGTGGCTGTGTATGTAGTCGAGATGGTAGAAAGCTTGGCAATAGGCCTACAAGCAGCCTCCACAGTGGCAGTTTTATCAATAGGAGTTTTGCCAGCTTGAGCATGAAGTCCCTGCAATTTACTTGAAGAAACCGGAACGGCTTCACTCCTTGCTTGGTGGTGGATAGGTTGCGCTCGTACAGTCAGGCATGAAACAGTCCACTTGTTAGTAGCTTTGCATTTTTCAGAAAGACCCATTATAAGATCCACTTTATGGACTAAACTTGTTATTAAAGGGCTCAAATTCTGGTCCAGGATAGCACAGATAAAAACATTCAAATCATTCATATTCAACATATCCTGGGCTCGTACAGTTTCAGTTAGTTGAGTTTGGGAAGACTGGGTTAGCGATTGAGGCTTAATCCTGGAGAGTAGCTGAATCTGGTGTGAACCTTGTAGGAATGGATGTTTAAGATTGGTTGCTGTACTTGATGCCTTGGGCACCACGCCAGGTTTCCTTCTTTTAGATGCTGTGGGGACTTTTAAATATACAGGTTGATTAGAATCGGTATCTGGTTCATCAATGATAATCCCTTTATCCACCAGGTAAACATTTGAGGGGGTGGGGCACAGAGCAGAGTTCAGGGCAGAGCAACCAGCCGCACCATCAACAGATGGAATGAAACTCATCATGGTGAAGGGAAACCAAGATCCAACGATAATCTGCCCTCAGCCAATACGATCTCATTGGAAATAACCCCAACAGCTCTTGCTAACATACTATCAATTTTTACCATAGTCAATCCAGCCATTTTGCACTTACCCATAATCATATGTTTAAATATCACCTGCTCAATATTTTGTATGGGACAGTAAGTTGCTGATGGGTTCAAAGACAGCAGGCCCAGCCATGTCCAGCCGCAGACAGGCACAGACTGGTCTGCTCTTGGCCCGGGCGCGATCTGTGCATGTCCCGCACCTTGGGACTGGCTGTGCGCTTTGAGTGTGTTGTCATGGGGCTGGCCCGCCCACAACAGACTGCACTCTGTGGGACGAAGTCCCACCCCAGAGATGCTTCGGGAGTGCAAAAGAATAGCTAATGGTGCTGATCACGCCTAATTGTACTTATTGTAAAATATGGATGCAAAAAGGCAAGGGTCATAGAGTTTAAATTTGTTTGTAAAAAAACAACAGTGCACTCCCCATCTAACAATAAAACCACCTCCATTATTACCCAAATGCTTTCTCAGTAGAGTGTGTCGGTCGGTGTAGGCAGCTGTATATGCGGATAAAATAGATAATTCTCAGAATTCTGTTAAAGAGCTCTTTCTTATCATCAAGTGACAGTCTCTTTTAGATCCCACCAAAGTCTCTCCATCATCTGTCGTCTCTCAACAAATTTGTAATAACTATGCAAGTTTTTTCACAGTAAGGTGGCAGAGATTTACACCTCTTTGGAGCTAAGGGGTCAAGTTTTGATATTGATAATGATGTCGAGCTCAGTGTATCTGACTTATGTCCTCTATACAGCCTTACCCTTGAAAATGTATTGTCATCTATTCATTCTGACACCCAAGTGAGCTCTTCTTACTCCTTGCTTCCTCATTTATTAAACACCTGCTTCATGGCAGGTGGGGTCCCAGTAGAGGAAACATGCCGTTGCTTCCCCTCTACTAAAGAAATCCACCTTAGATGCAACACACTGGCCAATTATCAGCAGATATTGCCACTTCCCATCTGCGCTAAGACCCTAAAAAAATCACTCACCAATTGTCTTTTTATCTGGAGGAGAGGATGTAGCCTGGCGGCTAGAGCATGCGACGTCTAAGCTGGGGAACCGGGTTCGAGTCTTAGCAACGACGCTCAACATCCTGTGATTCCGGGCAAATCACTTAATTTCCCCGTGCCTAAAAAAACCAAAAGATTTAATAGAAGTGTTTTTAAATTTTAATACATTTTCAATGGAATTGGGTAGTGTCTGTGTATATGCAGGGTTCTGAGGGGGTCCAGATAAAAGTTAAACAGTGTTGATGCTAGGATGAAGCCTTGGGGAACCACCATACTTGGTGAAGCCTGGGTCAGAGTAGGAGTTCCCAATACTAATTATCTGTTTGACTGGTTAGGAATTGGGTAAACTAAGTGAGAATACTTCCATTGAAGGCCATTCATTACTTTCCATCCATCCGTACGTCCACATAGCTACAAAGTGGTCCATGTCCTATGTGATTCATTCTAGCAGTTCACCTTTTCAGCCAACACAGGTTTTCATTCTGGGACCCGAGTTGTTTTCCTTTTTCCATTACAAGTATCAGGTTAGAAATCCTAGCACACAAAATGCTGCATGGGGAAAACAGCCTTTTGCAACAGTCTTTACCACGCATCAAGATTAACAAGCAGCCTTTACCTTGCAGGTAATTACCATACAGGTAACCACATATTATAGGTTTTTACATTTAGCAAACATCCTTTACCATGCAGTACTTGAGCACACGGGTAAGTGTTTTTGTTTGAAATACCATACTTTTTTGTGTTGTTTGGCAGACAGTGAGAGGTGCTTGGAGTGAGTACAATACCAAACTGTTGTCTTGGAAAAGTGCCGGATTACTCAGTAGTAATGAGTTTAAATTTCTTCAGTTTTTTATTTGATTCCTAAGATTTACAAAGACCCGAAGCGACCTCCGGGGAGACCGATAATCTCCTCAAAGAACAGCATAATGGAGAACACTTCTAGATACATTGATTTCTTCCTTTAGGAACACGTTAAAAATCTTCCCTCATATCTGCAGGATACGAGTGACTTTCTGAGGAAGATTGAGACAATAAAATGGCAGGACTACTACTTGCTAATAACACCTGACGTTACTGCCCTGTACACTAGTATTTATCATATGGATGGTGTCAGGGCAGTTAAATACTTTTTACGGACAAAACCATTCTACATGTCAAAACACAACAAAATGCTTTCTGATATGATCCTGACCTGTTTACACAACAACTTTTTTTTGTTTCAGAGTCAGCTGACCCAGCAAATGAGGGGTGTAGCGATGGGAGCTTGCTTCTCCCCCAGTTACGCATGTTTGCACATGGGACTGTGGGAGGAGCAGGTCCTCAGGGCAGGGTTTGATTCCATTCTAAGTAACCATATAGTGGCCTGGTATCGTTACATCGACCATCTTTTTCTCATTTGGATGGGGTCAGAGTCAGAGGTGAATGGTTTTATTGAGGAGATCAATGTTAATAACCGTAATCTTGAATTTACTGCACATGTTAGCAAGGTTTCTGTCAACTTTTTTGGATGTAGAGGTGTATATTACCAACAATTGTCTGGAGACTTGGTTACACCGCAAAGCCACAGCGGGTAACACTGTTCTATGTGCGACCAGTTACCATTCGGACCATCTGATATGCAGCATCCCTTATGGGGAAATGTTGCGTATCAGACGTATTTGCAGCGTGGACTATGAATGTGTGAGAGCCCAAAATGAGATCAAGCTCAGGTTTTTAGCCAGAGGCTGCTCTGCTGACATGCTGGATACTGCACTAGGCCCTAAGCAAGATGATCTGATGAAGAGTCCAAGTGACATCTTGGAACCACCCAGACTAATCACTACATACAGCCGCCAACATAACAAACTACGGATGATTATCAACAGTAACTGGCCGGTTGTTCAAAGTGATCCAGTAATAGGACGCACTCTACCCAAAACCCCAGAGTTGACTTTTTGTGGAGCATGCTCAATGAGCGATATGCTTGTCAAGAGCAGTCCTGAGGTAGCCTCTAAAAGTTCATGGCTACAGTCGACCAAAGGCTTTATCGAATATGCTTCCTGTAAAGCTTGTAAGTTGGGAAGGAACAAAACCACTTACAAAAGCCCTTTTAGCGATGTCCCTGTGGTTATCTCCCAAAAACTCACGTGCAAATCTGATTACGCTGTGTATGTGCTGGAGTGCACATGTGGCCTGCAATATGTTGGTAGTACCAAATTGCAGTTCCACAAATGTGTACTCTAGCACATGAGGGCTATCCGTTATAATGATGCAATGTATCCGGTGGCTAGACACTTTAAAGATACCCATGGTAGCTGCTTAGAACATCTAAGTTACTTTGTGGTTGACATGGTGCCCCCTCTTCGGCAAGGTGGTGACCGCGAGGCCCTACTCGGGAAGCTAGAAACCAGATATATCCTCGAGCTTGATACAAAGACCCCCAATGGGCTCAACTAGAGTGAGGATCTGTATACTTGCTGGTAAATAACCTCCCTGAGCAATGTCAGTGGCATTTACTGTTCACAAGTTATAAATGTCTGTCTATTCGCTTCACTTTTAATATACAGACAGTGACAGCTTCATCTATAATTGTATTTTAATGGTCCTTTCTCTCCCCATATACTTCACTCTTGTTTCTATATTTATACTTTTAACAGGACTGTAGTGGGCAGATAGGTTATAGGGGCCGTTTATGGTCCCATTTAGCTGCTCCAGATGATATGATTTATCACCTTCTTCTTTTTACGGCAGAAGCAATATATAGGGTCATCCATATGGTCACATGTATTTAACCATATCCTCTAGTACCTTAACATTAGGGATCTAGTGTTAAGATTTTAAAACCTTTCAATTGTAAGGTTTTTTTTTTTAAAGATATTTATGATGTAATAAGTATTTATTGGGTGTTTTAGAGGTTGATTTTTTGATTGTCTGTAGTGTGTACCAGTTGTGAAGTGAATAAAGATTTTATTCGGTTTATATTGATTTTAAATTCTCTTTGTTTAAAATTCATGAATTAAATGGATTATGGCTTCATGGAGAAACCTGCCAGCCCAGCACGGCAGTTATGAGCTTGTGACCTACTGCAGGTTTAATTTAATATTGCAAACTTTTCACATAGCTGGGTGAGGATATATTTTATGCATGCACGCATTTATTTGGATATCACAACTTTTAGTTCTAGATACAGCTGTCCCTGGTGGATCCAATAGAACAATTTAGTTTATCAAATGGTGATTTGTAATGTAAACTATGGAACTTTCCATACTATAATTTTCTACTGGCGATATTTTGTGTAGATATCTGCAGTGTAAAGTAACAGGTTGCATGATTGCGGTCATCTTTTGCACTATGTTTTAAGAGCAATACCATTTGGGTTTTAAAACTTCCCATTTGTTGATGATAAGCAGGTTTGATTAGCACTATGCACTTTATGTTGATATATTATATCTGTGCAGCTAACCCCACTAAGGGGACAATTGCGAATAGTATACTTTGCACATATTTGCTCCATTTGCACTTTAGCTGAGTATTGCACATTTGTATGAACTACTCTAAACATTTAAACCCACCAATGTATAAAGACCTTTGGTTTATCGCATATTCATATGGTAAATAAAACCCAAGTATGTCTTCCATATCTATTGGCCCAAAGCTCTCGTGACAGAAAGACCAATAGGCATCAGGGAATCATTTTTTTAATTCATGGGTGTGGGCTGCCCAGAATGGGCATGCCTATTCCCCCACCATGCCCCCAAAAGTGCCACAGTCTTTCTGCCCCCCAGGAGACAGATTGGGGCAGTACACCCCTGATCTGCCCCTCAGGGGGCATCAGAGAGCACACCATGTGCTTTTATGTGTGAGGGCTGCCCAGAATGTGCATACCAATGCCCCCCCCCCCAAACTAAAAGCCAGTCTTTCTGCCCACCATTCCTTGGGACATATCGGGGCAAACACCCCCTCCCCAATTTTCCACCCAGGTTGGCAGAAAGCCCACTAGATATGGCCTTGTTTTTAGCAATGTGCCTACCTGTGGATTTTGGGTCCTAGCGCAGCTGGCACATAGGGAAACCTAGAAAACCTGTACATATTTGAAAACTAGACACCAAGGGGAATCCAGGATGGGGTGACTTGTGTCTCTCACCAGGTTCTGTTACCCAGAATCCCTTGCGAACCTCCAAATTTGTCAAAAAGCCCACATTTTCCTCACATTTCTGTGGTGGAAAGTTCTGGAATCAGAGTGGATCCACATAATTCCCCCCACCACGCATTCCCCAAAGTCTTCTGAGAAAAATGTTACCTCAGGTGTGTGGGTAGACCTAGTGCCAGCAACAGGAAATGGCCCAAAACACAGCGTGGACACATCACATTTTCACAGTGAAAACTGACCTTTTTTTTGCTAAGTGCCTAGCTGTAGATTTTGAACCCTAGCTCTGCTGGCACATAAAGAAACCTCTAAATGTTTGAAAACTAGACACCAAGGGGAATCCAGGATGGGCTGACTTGTCTGGCTCTCACCACTTACTGTTACCCAGAATCCCTTGCAAACCTCAACAAAATATATATATATATTTTTAAATAATTATATTGGTTTTCAACACACACAAACCCGCCTTTACATGGCTAATTTTCAATGGAAGGCACATTTCCATACAATTGCATGAATATGCGTTGTCCATGGTTGAGACGTCATCCGCATCTTTAGTCCATACCACACTATATTACTCCCGTCCTCTTTACTTTTATAAATATCTGCTTCAATATATATATTTGATCTCCCCCAACCCCTTAACTCCCCCACCGGTGTGCTCCAAGCTACATAATCAAGAATAATCAAATGTCGTTCCGTGCTAGGGAATGTAGGCCACTGATCCCATTCAGGTCCTGCTCCACTTCCGCTGGCTCCACACCTCCCCCCTCCCCCCCGTGGTCTAATCAAACCTATCTACGTACTTTGCTGTCTGACATTTTCCAGAGAACCCTACAGGGAGTCTGCTTCAGAGTCCTCCTCTGGTTGCTTCAGCAGTGCCACTAGTGCTTCCCACCCTGTGCGGTTTCCAGCACTTTGTCGTTGTTCGCTCTCCCGGCCTGTTTGAGTCTAATAATGCTCTCACTGGCTTCCCATTCCGCAAACTCCACCCTCCATCACTCCATACTAGGACCTTGTCTGGATTTCCACTGCCTCGTTAATTCTCGCTTAGCCAGCAACAACTCCAAATCAATGAACTTACTTGTGATTTTAGTGCTCTTTGTGTGCGGAAACCAGTGCAGTATACATGCCCCCATGTCGGGTTCTATCTGTCTGTCCGTCACCCCGCATAGGACTTCCATCACCTCCTCCCAGTAGTTTCCGGGCTGTGGACAGCTCCATATCATATACCCGAAGTCTGACGCTTGCTTGTTGCACCAGGGACAGCATGTTGTTTCTGCGTGGAAATATTTAGTTAGCTGCTCAGGGGTTAAATAGGCCCTATGCACAATGTAGAAAGGAATAAGTTGAAACCTGGCATTCCACGTGCCTTTCCATGCCCTTTCTACTATCCTAGTCCATGCCGTCTCGGTAATATTCTTTCCCAAGTCCGCTTCCCATTTTTCACGCAACCGAGTCATTGGCTGCAGCCCCTCCTCCACCATTCGCCTGCAAAGACATGTCACTGCCTTCACCATCCCCACAGCCATCACAACGTATTGACACGTCAAGGACGTCTGCGGCTCCAGTAGCACCGTCCCCCAATAGTTCTGAATCGCGGCTAGCAGAGTTGCATGTAACAAGTAGTCGCCTCTAGGCAGACCGTATCTGTCTTGCAGTGCCTGGAAAGGCAAAAGGGCCCCCTCTTCATATAAATCCCCAATCATCTGTAAATCTTCCCACTCCGCCAGTACAGACCAGTCGCCCCCATGTGGGAAGGCCGTGCACATGCCCAGAGGAATTTCCGGCGCATACGGTAGAATAACACCACTCCTACGCTTGTATCTGTTCCAGCTTGATCTGAGTGTTTTCTCTTCGCTCGTCGTCGAGTCGCAATCGTTGCCCAAGTACCACAAATGAGAGAATATCTCTTGGCAGCCACCTATCCTCTGGCCCATCCGGTCCCCTAAACTCCCTAGCTACCGCCTGAGTCAGCCACTGTAGCTGAGCCGCTAAATAATACACTTCAAAGTCCGGGACCGCTCACCCTCCTGCGCCCCTAGGCCTCATCATTGTGGTCAGAGCCACCTGCCGCCTGCCATTCCCCCACAGAAAACCCCCCACCATGGACCTGAGAACCCCAAACACCGAACCCGGGATCCCAATCGGCAGCGCCCTGAAGTAATATAGAAGTCTAGGCAGCGCTACCATTTTCAGTAGTTCAAATATCTGTCATACTTAGTCAAATTTACAGGTGAAAACGTTGGCACAAATGGCGGTTTCTTTTAACTCAATTTAAATTTTTTCTATTTTTAACTGTTCGTTTCTCTACAAAAACCTTGAAGGATCTACACAAATGGACCCTTGCTGAATTAAAATGTTGCTACTTTTTAGAAATGTATAGATTTCCAGGATCCATCATTGCTTTCATTCCCATTTTTACCATTAACTGGAAAAAGGTTGAAAGCACAAAAAATAGCAAAAATAGCCTATGTCCCAGAAAAATGCCGAAAGTGTGTAAAGAGTTTTGGTTTTCTGACAAAAGTCTGCTTGTTTCTGAATACTGGGAAGATGCTGATTTCAGCACCACAACCTTTTTCAAATTTCTGTATTTTGGCTAATCCACATACCCTGGGTACCTTCAGAATCCCTGTGATGTTGGAAGAAAAGGACGCAAATTTGGTGTGGATACCTTATGTGGTCAAAAAGTTACAGGGGTCTAAGCGCGAACTCCCCTCAAATAGCCAAAAAAAGGCTTCGCACAAAGGGGAAAAAGGCCTAGCTGCAAAGGGGTTAACAATAACTCACCTCTTTAACATGCACAGTGCTTTCACAAACCATCTCAATTGAGATGTCATAAGTGGTATGATAGCTATAATTTTACATAATGTATGAATGATGTAAAATGAGAAGGTATAAGCAGTGCATTGTAAATGCATGAGTTATAGTTAATATAGTGTGGCTAGAGAGTTGCCAATACTGGGTTAGGAAGTGCACGAGTCATAGTAATATAAAGGACGTGCATAAATTATACTTTTAAAAGTAAAATACAATCCTGTATTTTTCACCACATTGTGGTTGTGTTCTGGGTTAAGGACTTAGTTATAGGTAAGTATTAGGTTTTATTGTTGTTCCCTACCTAGTTCCACTTTAGTAGGGAATTGTATTTATATTTTTCGTTATATATTTTTTAAATCTACACAGTGCCACACTACTGCTTACAAAATACTGGTGTAGTTACAGGAAAATTAAAAAAATAAATGTAAAAAATAATACAGTGTAGCACACTACAGTTGTGAAGTATAGTGCAGTACATTGTAAAACAATGTCACAATAAAAAAAAACAAATTGGTAACAAGCAGGTAGTGCCGTGGTACTCTTCTTTTTTTTTTTTTTTTTTTTTTAAAGTGTGTATGTAAAAAATTGAAAATACACTAGTAAAATATTTTTGAACTGTAGTGTCTTTTTTCATTAAAAAAAAATGTGTTCACCTTGGCAACTCTGTTACTATACCGAGTCGAGAGTTAGTAACTCATGAATGAGTTGTGACCGCTGTTACAGTCACAAACTATTGATACGCTTATCCGATTTGAACATAGGAGGTGGTGTCTTTTCTGAGCCCTTTCCTATTAGCAATTTTCAAAAGATTGCAAAAGCCCTTTTAAATGTCGGAGAGAATTTCCTGATTCTTAAATCTTTTGTGCACTAAGAAAAGCCCTTTTGAAGTTGCTAACCCTGTGGTTTGGGGAAATGCAGGGGTGGATACTGAGAACCGGTTTTGTACACTGGATCCTTAATAGTTAAATGTGTACTAAAGTTTCAGGTGGGGTCACCAGGTGTCATAAATGCAATGCATTTCATAACCCTGGCAAAAATATGCACAACTGAAAATCAGCATTTGAAGTTTCTAAACAGTTCAGGTTGACTTGGTTGCTCTTTGAGAGAAACCTTCATATACCCTTTACTTAAACTTCTGCTTTAGACCTCTTGTTGCCCTTACCTCATCCACTTTGATGTACCAGGATAACTACATAATGTTTCACCCCAGTGGTGTCTGTTCGCTAGGATGACTAGATGGGATGCTAAATACTTTCAATCCCCTGTACCATTTGCTATTTTTACTCTGAAGTCAGTTTTTGCTACAGTTCTGCACAGGATAAGACCCCAACTGTATTGTTCTGTCTTATCACTGTTCTTAATAGCGCTGTATGCCCTCTCGACCTTGTCCACTCACAAAAATGATAATACATAATAAAAAGTAAGTTGTAGAGTCATTTGGTTAAGACCTTTGTGGAATTGACTATCAGAGAGAAGTTGGAGGTAGATAACATAAACTGTAGATGCCTCCAGACGTGATCGTGACAAATAACTATCTGTACTAATTTTGCAACATCCTGTTGGCCTCATGAGTTTGGATTAAAGCGGTTTGGCCAAGAAGCTCAAATAAAGTATGGAGTGAACCACTGCCTTACCACATGTATTGAACAGGTGGAAGGCTGGATACCAATCCCACTAGATGGAGAAGCAACAGGCTTCATGGCAGCGCTCAGCTTCTTGTTGTGGTTCACAGTTCAGGCCAAAGGCTGTCCTCTCTTAAATCGCAATCGTTCGGAATACTTGTTGGGGCACATGCATCCACCCTTTTTTCCGTTGGCAAATGGGCCGATTCGCCATTTGCGAATGGAAAAAGGCCTTTTCCAATGCATGTAGGTTTTGTCATTTGCAATTTAGGTATGTGCAATTTTTTGCGTTAACCTAAATTGTGAATGTATTTAGGGAATCGCAATTTACGATTCCCTAATGCTGATGCATGTAGCTTTATCCTAATTGCGAACTGTGCATTTAGGAAACCCTAATTACCATCAACTTCAAGTTGATGGTAATATGTGCATGCTTTGAAAAACACATTTTTGTGCATTTTTCAATGTGCCATGTAGCGCACACGTGCCCTTAGGACATGTGTGTACTTTACATGTGCACATTTACCTTTGTTGAGTGGTGCTTTACGGGTGCATTAGGCCCCTGGGCACCCTAGAATTTGCATTCGCTATTTGCGATTACCAACACATCAGTTGGTAATGCAATTAGCGAATGCAATGCCATTCATTCCTATGGATCTGTAGGCTCATAGGAATGAATGGAGTCACATTAGTTAATAGCAATTCACATTCTCCGAATTGCTATTAGCTAATGTTAAGGAATCACACATTTTTTGTCAATTCCTACTTGCATAGGCATGCGCGATTGCCTAATAGCGATTCCTTAATAACCGGTATTTAGTAATCTTGAATTGTAACTTTGATGCAGGTGCCCTTAAATTCCTTTGGTGAATAATGCAAATGTTCCAAATTAGCACAGACTAAGGGAGTAGGGGGTAACCCCTCTGTTTGTACTAGATCCACGGTGATGCTTAAGCTCAACCTAAAATGTCAGGTGAAGCTTTAACCGCTAGGAGAAGGCAAGGCTTTTTGGTGTACGGAAGCACCTACATTCCGATTGCAAGTGTGTTCTCTCTGGCGCAGCGGTAAATACAGACTGCCTAGTGAGATTCAGACCGTGGAGCAAAACCAGGCATGCCTAAAATCACTCGTCAGCATTCATATCTGAAGGCAGTTCATCATTTATCAGTTTGATCCTTGTCCTCGGCTGCTGCTCTTTCCCCTATTGTGTGTGGCATAAAATACAACGTAAATGTTAAAATTGCACGTAACCATTTATTTTCCATATGTTTCTTGTGCTCTTTGGCTGTACATGTTTGTCATTCATGAGCAGATAAAATAAGGAATGGCGCATTTGCCTTAAATTAATAAGAACATTCGCTAAATGTGCCTCGCCACTGTAAATTATAATGTAATCTTTGCCATTAGGAGGTGCAGCGCATGCTGACAGACATTATGGGCATCTTAAATCACGGTTCCATTATTGTAGACACGTGTCGGTCTTCATTCAGCTCGGATGGCCGTTGGCTGTCGATACTGTGGAATAAATACTCTTTATTTGGCAGTCCCAGATCCTCTACATCATGTAAACGAATGAAGGCAAATTTGAAATGCTAATCGATCAGGATTAACAGCCTTTAAGAAGAACATGTAGATTGATGGATTGCTTGAGAAAATGAGGCGGACAACCGAGCAGGCAAAGGGGGACCTACCGGGAATTCATCATCTTTAAGCTAATTTGCAGTGTACATTTTGCAGCAGGCCTAGACGGGTCGACGAGCAGCAGCGGGGAGCTGTGGACTACAATCGCCGCAAATCCGGAATCTGCATTCGAACAACATCAAAATCTTACTAAAAGTGATATCAGTAAAATAAGATAAATTGCTCTCCATCCCACCCTTTCTATTAAAGAACATTTAACTTTGCATTTTTTTCTGTAGTAGTGTATTTACGAAATATATGCAACACCTTCTATTTCAGTGTTTACTTTGAACTGTATGATGATTTCTGGCTATTGTTTTTGTGTGGCCTGCTACTTAAAAAGTGTATTTTATTTTTCCCATGCTTGATTGTTTTCTTTGGTAGCATTCAGTAGCAGAATATTCCTTTCCAGCGACTCTGGTGAAGCAATATCACAGTACTGAGCTGCTGAAGAGGTTCTAACTTAATATTTATTGTAGAGTTTTACCCTGAACTGAATTGCAGACACTTTGTAGCGGAAATTCCGTTCTCCTACAGAACTGTGCATAGAGACCTGGAACCTCGGTGAATTAGGATGGCCCAAAACTCACCTCAGTACCCAAAATCCCCTTACCGAGCTAGCTACAGTGTCTCATTGGTCATAACAAACTCCCAATGCTTAGACAGACCAGAACATGAACTTAGATTACCTCAGGTATCGTGGAAAACATGAACACTCTTTCGTTATATAATCATTGCAAACCAGAACATGGAGTAAATGAGGACACGTGCATGTTTGAAATATTTATTTACTAATGCATGGTTCTCAAACGCAGTATCTTGTACAATACTAGCAAACATATTATAAGCAACAAAGTTATCAGTATAGTTATTAGTCCATAAAAGGCGAATGGTGACAGCATACTAAGATGCTGAAATGAATAGGAATTAACAACGCCTAATTCACACCCTCCCTATTTAGCATAGTATTTTATATCTATGAAGGTCTCATTTGGGTTTTAGCAGGGCGGGCCCATACCTCAAAATCTCAGTGGCAGAGGATCACATCATCTTCCACCAGCTCTCTGCATGCGAAGCGCCATCAATGTCTTACGTGTGTGTTCAGCACAACAATATAAAACCCGCCTAGAGCCAGATTTTGTCAGTGGCATGTGTGTTATGTCTATGGGAGTGCAAAGATCAGACCTCACAACAACATCTTGTCGAGTTATCCTTGCAGCCTTCAGCACTCACTGTGCAGACAGTGTACCGAGCAAAACTGATATCAGAGCAATAACATATTATTTCTCAAGTAAATCACGAAGCACTTCTGGGTTGAAAGCTAAAACAACAATTAGGTGTCGTGTGCAAAAGGAGGCAGAAAGGTAAACTGGCGTTTAAACAGTTAATAAGCTCATGCTAACTTAACACAGTATATAGAAAAGAATTAGATATATGACAACTTCAGAATGGTTGTGGTCCTGAAACAAAACATAACTTGTGTGACCGGACAGTCAACATCAAAGAGCCCCTTTTCTCCAAGGTGACCACTGGGTGGAGCTGAATAACCTCCGGGGAAGGGAAGGGCTGAATTACTGCAACATAGTCCACAGTGGGCTCGCTAACAAACTCATTTATAGGCAACAGATACTCCAGAGTCAAGTGGGCAGAGTAAACCTTAACCTGAAGAGGTGTGACCAGATAAACCCAATCTGAAAGATCTTCACTGTCAAAGAGAGGATGCAAGAATCAAGATGTCAGGGGGGCCCTTGCTCGGCCCGGGCTGAGCTAACTGATTCTCCGTCTTACCAACAGGCGGACTGCTACAGGCCCTTTAAGAACAGCCCTTGTTTTTATGGGGACGGCCTCGCCTCTGGACCACCTGACTTTGTGGGCCTATCCGGATCTACCTCTCGTCATATGAGGGAGGACCCGGAAGATGCCGTCGCTCCTGTGGCCCAGAAGGACTCGTCGTGGGAGGAGGACGTGAAGCACCAGGAGAACAACGCGAGCTGGACCAGTGAAGGCGAGACTAACGCGACGGAACCGGGAGCCGAGACCAAGGCGGCGGAGTCCTTCGCGAGAACCGACACAGGCCGTGGAGAAGGCGCCAGGACGGAACCGGAGGAGAAGCAGACACCGGCAGCTGAATCGCCAGGAGGCCAACGGTACCGCGAATCTCCCAGCCACGCGAAGGAGGACGCGTGGCTTCTCCAGGTGCGTGCTCGTTTGGGTTCGCTATTGCGGTTTAAGAAGGGCGGGACCGGGTAGGAGACAGGAGGGAGCGCCTGGGGCACCGTGTTTCTCGAGCACAATTCACGAGAGTCAGTTACTGTTGGTGGTGGTTCTGGCTAGTCCCTCACACTCCCCTCCCTTGCAATTCTACGTGAAGTGACCAGCCCACTAAAAGCCTCGTTGTCTTCTTTTTCTTACATGCGCTGGAAAACCCCGGACCTCCGCCCCAGGGACTGAAGCTGAGAACCCAAAGGAAGGATCCCGGACCCTTATTTAGTTTTTGTGTTATCACGAACCATTTTTGTTTAGAAACTCAATAAAGAGTTCAAACGTCGCCCTCCAGTGTTGGCTCCTTCCATTCTTGTGACCCAAAGGTGACAAGTGGCGAGCCAGCCAGGAGCTTTCCATCTGCAACTCCCTCGCCTCCTACTTCCACAACAAGATCGCAGACATACACAACAGCTTTAGCACTCAACCGACGCACGCCACGACCGAACCACTGCCCCCCACCACCACCCTCCGCACCTGGACCCCGATCAGCACCGAAGACCCCGTCCACACGATGAACTCCATCCACTCCGGATCTCCGACTGACCCCTGCCCTCACCACGTCTTCAACAAGGCCGACGCTGTCATCGCACCCCACCTGCGGGACATAATCAACACCTCCTTCAACACCACTACCTTCCCGGAGAACTGGAAGCATGCCGAACTCAGCGCCCTACTAAAGAAGCCATCAGCCGACCTCAAGAACTACCGACCCATCTCTCTGCTCCCGTTCCCCGCTAAAGTCATCGAGAAGACCGTCAACAAGCAGCTGTCCGCCTTCCCCGAGACGAACGGATCCCTCGACCTCTCGCAGTCTGGCTTCTGGGCCAACCACAGCACCGAGACCGCCCTGATCGCAGCCACCGATGACATCCGAGCTCTGCTCGACAACGAGAAACAGCGGCCCTCCTCCTCCTAGACCTCTCCACGGCCTTCGACACTGTCTGCCACCGTACCCTAGTACAGCGCCTCAGCAATGTCGGAATCCAGGAGAAGGCACTGGAGTGGACCATCTCCTTCCTCGCCGGAAGGGCACAGAGTCCGCCTCTCCCCGTTCAGATCAGAAGCCACCGAAGTCATCTGCGGCGTTCCTCAAGGCTCCTCACTCAGCCCAACCCTCCTCAACGTCTACATGAGTCCCCTCGCAGCCATCGCACGCCAGCACAACCTCAACATCATCTCCTATGCCGACGACACCCAGCTGATCCTCTTCCCTCACCAACGACCCCGCCACCGCCAGAGCCAACCTACACGAAGGGATGAAAGAGGTAGCCGAATGGATGAACAGCCGCCTGAAACTGAACTCGGACAAGACGGAAGTCCTCATCCTGGGATCTTCACCCTCCGCCTGGGACGACTCCTGGTGGCCCCCCGCCCTAGGCAGCGCACCCAAACCAACAGACCACGCACGCAACCTGGGCTTCATCCTGGACTCCTCCCTCTCCATGACCAGACAAGTCAACGCCGTCTCCTCGTCGTGCTTCAACATCCTACGCATGCTACGCAAGATCTTCCGGTGGATCCTCACCGAGACCAGGAAGACGGTCACCCAGGCCCTCGTCACCAGCCGACTTGACTACGGTAACTCCCTCTACGCCGGAACCACCGCCAAACTCCAGAAGAGACTCCAGCGGATCCAGAACGCCTCAGCACGACTCATCCTGGACATCCCCCGTCGCAACCACATCTCCGGATACCTGAGAGACCTGCACTGGCTCCCGGTCAACAAGAGAATCACCTTCCGTCTCCTCACCCACGCACACAAAGCCCTGCACAACCAAGGCCCAGGATACCTCAACAGCCGCCTCAACTTCTACGCTCCCAAACGCCAGCTTCGATCGACTGGTCACGCCCTCGCCGCCATCCCTCGCATCCGAAGAGCCACCACAGGGGGAAGGTCCTTTTCCTACCTCGCCGCCAAGACCTGGAACTCCCTCCCGACCCACCTCCGCCTGACCCAGGACCACCTCGCCTTCAGGAAGCAGCTCAAGACCTGGCTGTTCGAGCAGTAGCGGACCCCTCCTCCCCAAGCGCCTTGAGACCCCCCGGGTGAGTAGCGCGCTATACAAATGCTTTGATTGATTGATTGATACAAGATGGAGGCCTTGTTAAATCAAATAAGTGAAGGACAGTCCAAACTGGAGTGGGCAATTGGGCGATCTAACGAGCAAGCAGACAGTGATAGAGCTTTGTTCACTGCAGCTATACAACAGCAGTCTGACCACCTCACTAAATTTGCAGAAGGTCAAACACAACTGTTGGCTGCTTTAGGACAAAGTCGAGCCGCGGCTCCTCCTGGAGCAGTAGTACCCCTCCAGAAGTATGTTGCAGGAGATGACCCTGTTTCCTTTTTTTTTAATTTTGAAAGGGCGGCTAGAGCTAGCGCTTGGCCAGGCGAGAGATGGCCCTTCTACCTGGCACCTCTCCTAACTGGGGAAGCACAGGCCGCATACCAGTTGGCCAATAAGGATGGAACAGCCGCCTATGGACATGTGAAGCAAATAGTGCTAGATAGACTGGGGGTCGACGATGAGACTCACAGAATACGTTTCAGACAAGAAAGAGGAACCCCAAATGATGCTCCTAAGACTCTCTTTTACAAGTTGAAAGATGCAGCAGATAGATGGTTAAAACCACAAGAAGGTAATATGGAGAATTTCATGGACAAAATCTACCTAGAACAGTTTCTTGATTCACTGCCCTATGGTACCCTGCGGTGGCTCCGACAGCATGCAGGGTTGACCTTAGAACATGCCATTGAAATGGCTAAGTCATACGCTCGGGCTCAAACCCGGCCTGTTTTCCGGGAACCAGAAAAGCCTGTTACCAACAAAAACCTCATAAAAAGTGACAAAAAGCCGTACAAAACACAAAATGAACCCCCTCCTGTTAAGCCTAAACCCGTGAAGGTAGAACCACCAGTCTTTACGGGTCCACAATGTTATGAGTGCGGTGAGTGGGGACATATTGCAAGGTACTGCCGCAAAAAGAAAGAAAAAGAAGAAGAACCCATGGAGGTCGGGTATGCTCCTCGTGCCATCCTGTACGCCCAAGAGACAGGACCAGCATTTTATGTAAGTGTCCTATTAGACAATAAGAAAACCCGTGCCTTCTTGGGCTCAAGTTGTCGCCATTCCGTGGTCAAGAAAAGTACACTCTCCGCTTCTTCTGTACTCTTGGACCGTACTGTTCGGATTAAATGTGTACACGGGGATGTGCGTACTTATCCTCTAGCTATTTATTTTATTTATTTATTTTATATTCTTCTATAGCGCCTGAATAGACCCCCGCAGGGGTATCTCCGCGCTTTGCCAGTAAGAATATCCTCAGATGTTTATAGATGGGTGAAATGGTACATATTAACAGAAGGGGGTCAGTTACTGGGGAATAGGTGTGTTTTTAAGACCTTTCGAAAGGTCAGATGACTGGTAAGTGATCTCATCTCGAGAGGTAAGGAATTCCAGAGCTTTGGCCCTAGATGGGCTAGAGCTCGCCCTCCTTGTCTGGACTTTTTTATTCTAGGCACCTGCAAGAGCTGCTGGTTGCCTGAGCGCAGGGTTCGTCCAGGGGCATATAGCTGGAAGATTTTGGCAAGATACTTTGGGCCTTTGCCTATCACACTTTTGTGAATAGTGCACAAGGTCTTGAACTGCACTCGCTTCCTCACTGGTAACCAGTGGAGCCTGATCAGCAGCGGGAGAGAGGGAGTCCTGGGGGGAGCATTGAGGACTACTCTAGCTGCCGTGTTTTGGATCACCTGCAACTTTTTAAACTGCCCTTCATTTGCTCCTAATAGAAGGCCGTTGCAGTAATCCACTCTGCTGATGACTAATGCCTGCACAAGTGTCTTCCTGTGGCAGTCTGGCAGATAGGGAAACACTCTTCTTAGCATTCCGATGGCTCAAAAACAGGTACTGGCCACCTGATTGACGTGGTCCCTGAAAGTGAGTGTCTGATCAAATAGCACTCCAAGGTTTTTCACCGTGTTTTTAGGGCTGGGAACCGGACCTAATTCCAGGGGCCACCATTCAGGTGTCCAGTGTGCTGCTGCTTGTCCGAACAACATGACCTCCGTTTTTCCTATGTTGCATTGGAGACAGTTTGATGACATCCATGCAGATATTGCTCTCATTCCCTCAGCAAAAGACCTTTTTATTGCAGGTGTCAAGTCTTTAAAGGGAAAGAGGAGTTGGGTGTCGTCGGCGTACGACACTGGAGTAAACCCAAAAGATCTTGCCAGGTTGGCCTAAAGTCCCCTTAACAACAGAAAAGGGTACCCAATTACAATGCGAATTAGGAGTTCTCCCAGAGTTACCTGAACCCCTTATTATAGGGACTGACAATAAGTGGTTCTCCACCCTGATGTCGGAAGTCTTAGGAAAGCAGGGTAATAGTGGGGTCCGGGAGGGATTGTTGACGGAAGAACCCTGGTCCACCGATTCGAACTTCAGGGCAGCTCAGATAAATGACGCTTCCTTGGCAACTGCTTGGCAGAATGCACAGGATAACAAAGGTCAGAATCAATTAACCTATCCCTGTTTTATTAAGAAAAACGGTCTCTTATACAGAGTAGGACAAGACCAGGCCACTCCACAGTTAATAGTACCAACCGTGTTTCGCGAACAAGTAATGTTTTATGCTCACGCTCACCTTTTGGCTGGTCATTCTGATGCAGAAAAGACTACTAATTCCATCACAGAGCATTTCTATTGGCCAGGGGTGTATGCTCAAGTTAAGAAATACCGTCAGGAATGCCAGATTTGTCAAAAAAGAAATCCTTACATTCCTCCTAAAGTTCCTCTTGTCCCTCTTCCAATCATAGGGAAGCCTTTTGAAAGAATAGGCGTAGATATCATAGGGCCTTTACCAAAGTCACACAGAGGGTATCAATACGTCATGGTGGTCGTTGATTATGCGACGCGTTACCCCAAGGCGTTTCCTTTAAGGGCAGCTACTACGAGTGCCATTTCTCAAAAGCTGGTTGAATTGTTTGCTAGAATGGGATTCCCCAAGGATCTTATCACAGACCAGGAAACACCGTTCGTGTCGCGCCTCATGAAGCAAGTATGTGCTCTTCTAAATGTAAAACATCTACGCACTTCGGTATATCACCCACAAACCGATGGCCTGGTAGAACGGTACAACGGTTTGATAAAGACCACCTTAAAAAAACTGTTGTCGGGAGATGGCAAACAGTGGGATCAACTACTTCCGTTGGCCCTTTATGTACTAAGAAGCCAGTACCAAAGTAGTCTAGGAACTTCACCCTTCGAGTTACTCTTTGGAAGGAAACCCCGTACGCTGTTAGAAATAACCAGAGACAGTTGGGAGAAGACAGGGTCCCGAAGACGCTGAAGAGTTATTAGACTACTCCCAGCAGTTGAAAACTAGGTTACACAAGTTAAGGACTTTGTCCTATGAAACACTAGAGAAAGCACAAGGAAAACAAAAGACCTTTTATGATGAAGGTAAGAAGTGGAGAGAGTTAAACCTGGGTGACTGGGCTCTTGTTCTTCTTCCTACTTCTACACACAAACTCCGCAAGGAGTGGCAAGGCCCGTTTCAGGTAGTAAGGAAAATAAGTAGGACTACTTATGCCCTGAAATTGTCTCCTTCACGAACCCAGATTTACCACATTAATATATTAAAGAAGTGGTTGGGTCCTCTTCCTAAAACCCCTGTATCAGTGTCCTTAGCTACCACTCCAGCACATACTATCGACCATACGGTCGTGAACCCCTATCTTCCCGAACCCAGAAAGAAGGAACTGAAGGACCTGTTGTTAAGACATCAGTCCATTTTTTCAGATCAGCCAGGTCGAACCACCTTAGCTGAACATCACATTCCAACCATTCCGGGGGTAACTATAAAACGAAAACCCTATCGAGTCCCCGAAGCCCGACGGGCACTGATAAGAGGAGGTACAGAAAATGTTAGAGGCAGGGATCATAGTACCGTCTAAGAGCAACTGGTCTTCCCCAGTGGTACTAGTACCAAAACCAGATGGAAGTAAGAGGTTTTGTATTGACTTCCGAGCAGTGAATAAGGTCTCCAAACAAGATGGGTATCCTTTGCCAAGAGTGGATGAACTGATAGAGCGCCTTGGTGAGGCTCAATTTATAACAACCATTGACCTCACCAAAGGATACTGGCAGGTGCCCCTTTCTCCACAAGATCAGGAAAAGACAGCATTCACCACACCAGACGGTCTCTTTCATTTTACAGTCCTACCCTTTGGCCTGCATGGGGCTCCTGCTACGTTCCAACGTCTTATGGACACAGTGTTAGCCCCATACCGCCACTTTTCTGCGGCCTACTTAGATAATATAGTCATTCATAGTCCAGACTGGCAGACCCATCTACACCACTTGGGACAGGTCCTAGAGGCATTAGAAAAGGCAGGTCTACACATAAATTCCAAAAAGTCACGCCTGGCCTTTTCTCAAGTCAAATACCTAGGGTACATATTGGGTAACGGTCATTTGTATCCCCAACAAGAGAAGGTAAAAGCCATTCAATGCCAGACTTTTCCCGGTAACAGGCGGGATCTCCGGGCCTTTCTTGGCTTGGTTGGTTATTACCGACGTTTCATCCCTCACTTTGCATCTCTCTCAGCCCCTTTGACAGATCTGTTGAAGAAAACTGCTACTTCCACCCAGTTTAAACAACCCTCTTCTCAAGCCCAGGCTGCTTTTCAGGCCCTAAAAGATGTTCTCTCCTCGTCCCCAGTCCTAATAACACCTGACTTTGACAATCCTTTCTATTTACAGACCGATGCTTCAGGGGTTGGGCTGAGCGCTGTATTATCACAGCATGATCAGGAAGGGAGGGAAAGACCCATCCTGTACTTGACCAGGAAACTTTTCCCTAGGGAGACAGCCTATCCCACGATAGAAAAGGAATGCCTGGCTGTGAAATGGAGCATCGAAAAGCTTCGCTATTACCTAGACGGTCGGCATTTTACGCTGTTTTCGGACCATGCCCCTTTACAGTGGTTGCAACGGAATAAAGGACGTAATGATCGCATCCTCCGTTGGTTCTTGTCTTTACAACCCTATGATTTTGAAGTGTGTCACCGGAAAGGCTCTGCTCAAACAAATGCTGACTATTTGTCCTGTTATCCACTTTCCCCCGAACAGGAAAAGTCTGGGGGAGGGATGTGTCAGGGGGTCCCTTGCTCGGCCCGGGCTGAGCTAACTGATTCTCCGTCTTACCAACAGGCGGACTGCTACGGGCCCTTTAAGAACAGCCCTTGTTTTCATGGGGACGGCCTCGCCTCTGGACCACCTGACTTTGTGGGCTTATCCGGATCTACCTCTCGTCATATTTTGAGGGAGGACCCGGAAGACGCCGTCGCTCGTGTGGCCCAGAAGGACTCGTTGTGGGAGGAGGACGTGAAGCACCAGGAGAACAACGCGAGCTGGACCAGTGAAGGCGAGACCAACGCGACGGAACCGGGAGCCGAGACCAAGGCGGCGGAGCCCTTCGCGAGAACCGACACAGGCCTTGGAGAAGGTGCCAGGACGGAACCGGAGGAGAAGCAGACACCGGCAGCTGAATCGCCAGGAGGCCAACGGTACCGCGAATCGCCCAGCCACGCGAAGGAGGACACGTGGCTTCTCCAGGTGCGTGCTTGTTTGGGTTCGCTATTGCGGTTTAAGAAGGGCGGGACCGGGTAGGAGACTGGAGGGAGCACCTGGGGCACCGCGTTTCTCGAGCACAATTCCCGAGAGTCAGTTACTGTTGGTGATGGTTCTGGCTATTCCCTCACACTCCCCTCCCTTGCAATTCTACGTGAAGTGACCAGCCCACTAAAAGCCTCGTTGTCTTCTTTTTCTTACATGCGCAGGAAAACCCCGGACCTCCGCCCCAGGGACTGAAGCTGAGAACCCAAAGGAAGGATTCCGGACCCTTATTGTTGTTTTTGTGTTATCACGAACCATTTTTGTTTAGAAATTCAATAAAAGAGTTCAAACGTCGCCCTCCAGTGTTGGCTCCTTCCATTCTTGTGACCCAAAGGTGACACAAGATCAAAGTAATCTGGATGTATCCATGATATAAACTCTATCTGTGCATAGTTCCTGGATGACTGACACCCAGCACTCCTACACTGCTCACCCAGAAAGTCTTCAAATGGATGAAACCTGGAGGCAGGACACTTGGTGTGGATGTATGTCATTACTATACATGCTTTTACAATGCATGCCTTTACCACACAACTTTTACAACGCAAGTCGTTAAAACGACTTGCGTTGGGGGGCGCTGGATAGTGAATAGTTTAATTTACTATTCCAACTCCAGTCCCCGTGGATAGTAGGGAAGGTTTTGGATAGTAAATTAAGCCATTCCCTATCCTACAGGGCCCCCCAGTGCAAGTGGTTGTAACGACTTGCATTGTAAAAGTTGCGTGGTAAAGGTAGTGCGTGGTAAAAGTTGCGTTGTAAACGCCGTTCCCCCTTGGTGTGGAGCCCCAAGCTATAAATTGCTCTAAACGCATACCTTAGATTTAAACTGAACTATCTGTGCTTCTGTAAGAACCCGGAGTCTCATGAGATTGTGATTGAGGAATATTAAACTGAAGTTTCCTTCCTCCAACTAGACTCCACCCATGCTCCCTTTTGAAACTACAATTCAGTAGCAGAATATTCCTTTCCAGCGACTCTGGTGAAGCAATATCACAGTACTGAGCTGCTGAAGAGGTTCTAACTTAATATGTATTGTAGAGTTTTACCCTGAACTGAATTGCAGACACTTCAGAATGGTTGTGGTCCTGAAACAAAAGATAACTTGTGTGACCGGACAGTCAACATCAAAGAGTCCCTTTTCTCCAAGGGGACCACTGGGTGGAGCTGAATAACCTCCAGGGAAGGGAAGGGCTGAATTACTGCAACATAGTCTACAGTGGGCTCGGTAACAAACTCATTTATAGGCAACAGATACTCCAGAGTCAAGTGGGCAGAGTAAACCTTAACCTGAAGAGGTGTGACCAGATAAACCCAATCTGAAAGATCTTCACTGTCAAAGAGAGGATGCAAGAATCAATATCGAAGTAATCTGGATGTATCCATAATATAAACTCTATCTGTGCATAGTTCCTGGATGACTGACACCCAGCACTCCTACACTGCTCACCAAGAAAGTCTTCAAATGGATGAAACATGGAGGCAGTTGCGTGGTAAAGGTAGTGCGTGGTAAAAGTTGCGTTGTAAACGCTGTTCCCCCTTGGTGTGGAGCCCCAAGCTATTAATTGCTCTAAACTCATACCTTTGATTTAAACTGATCTATCTGTGCTTCTGTAAGAACCCGGAGTCTCATGAGATTGTGATTGAGGAATATCAAACTGAAGTTTCCTTCCTCCGACTGGATTCCACCCATGCTCCCTTTTGAAAGTACAATACAATTTTCTGGTTATATGTACCACGTTGCTCTGAAATAACTGGAAGGTAGCATGCAGCCCTCCACGAAATCCATTAATGTATCAATAAACAAGTGGGCATGTTGAGAATCAGGACCCATTCGCTTCAGAAAAGGAACAGAAGATCATTCTATTGTCTGATAGCCAAAGATAACTGACAGAACACAACTGTTCTGTCTCTTCTCCTGAACAACCAGTGGATGTATTGAATCCCTAAAAAAGGTCCAGTTTGTTCCAAAGGGGCAGTCACCAAGACGTGTGAGTCTTTCCTCTGTATTTCCTACTGATCCATGTGCAGTGTGGTGTATTATTTTTGTGATAGTCTCATCCCTATTCACAGAATGCCTTGCGCACATTGCTTTGCATTTCATCCTCTGTTCCACTGGAAGACATTGAACGGGTGTTTATACCTGGGCCATGCTTCTGTTTTTCAAAACTGGTACACATGCTCTTTCCTTGATACGCCTCCTCTACCATTTCTAGACCTATGTTTTGAGAAGTCCTGTCAGGGCTGGACTGGGAAGCAAAAGCCGATCTTGTGTCAGAAGCAGCTCTTTGCTTTAACAAACTGATATTCAGCGGATAGATCCCCCTAGAGAAATGTCTGATGGGATGAATGGCAGTCCGCACCTAAGGCTTGTGTATAGGATGTTGCATTTCTACAGCTGCGAAAGAACCAGGCATCTAGCTATCTTTATTTGGTAATTTGACTGGGTTAGTGGAAGAGCCTTCCCTCGCATGTTTACCAGAAGTTTGTTTCCTGAATAACTAGACATAGATCTGAGGGATAACTGAGTCGAACAAAATGCCTAAGTTCCTAAATGTTGTCCTCTGGGGTTAGGCCATCAACCAGAAGCGTATGCACAATGAGGGTGAGGAAGATTTCTCTCTTCTAGTGGTGAATGTGCTTCACTGATGTTGCTCTAAGCCCCACGTAATGTTTGTAGTCCGAGGGAGATCTGATAGTATTTGTATACAACTAGAAGTGGGGATGCTGTATCTTGGGCTACAAAGAATATATTCACGTTCAGCATTATTATACATACTGATGGGCACTTTGACTCCATGCAGGTTAAATATTTCTTGCGGGATTCTATTTTTCTTTCTTTGAGTACAATCTTGCTGGGTGCAGGGAAAGTGAAAGGAAAGAACGCAGGATGTCATTTTCATTTTAAAACTACAACAAAAAAAGAGAAAAGCCTGTGAATTAACTGTACACATTCAGCAGTCAGGAAAGCAAAAATAAAGCATTTTTTTTGTAATTCTGAAGTGTGATGGAAACGAAGATGTTAATAGGATCAAAACAAATGAAGACACTTTTTCTTGGTGATGCACACATGATAGATATTCACTGAAACTCAATTTCCACACATTATTTGTGTGCAGTATAATTTTATCAGTAAAACGGTATACCTGTATTAATTAACTGTCGCTTTAGTTACATAGATAGTTTATTTAAAAGAATTTACAAGCTCCTTGGAGGTCTACCTTGTTTCAGTTGCCAAAATCTGTGCATATTTTAGCATACATATACAGGAGTTTAAAACTGAAATCTGCATTTTTATTTTAAATAACGAAACAACCATTGGTAATTCCTTTGATAAAATACATCAATTGCTGTCCGAGTGACCTTCTAGAGTGTATGGTTGGAAGAGTTTTGGATGTAACGAGTTCTATGTGAGAGATGATGGTTGAGGAACATGAGGCACAGAGACCTGCTGCAAACATAAAGTAACAAGTTGCAGCATTTAATGATTTAGTGTTGCAGAGAACTTTCTCAATCCTTAAAATCTGAAGTGAAACCATATTATGTATTGGTAATAAGTATTCACATGGACTCTACTAAGCCCTTAACACGAACATTAAAAATATTGCAAATACAGCTACCGATGGGAGATTTTTCTATGGTGTAATTGTGCTGTAAAATATGTCCCCCCGACCTTGATTAGGTTGTTTTCATATATTTGAAGGGGTGCTTAAATATCTGGTGTTTTATAGCAGCTAGATGAGGTCTTGGTAGGTCAGTTGTGTTCCTTCAGTCCCATTATTCAGGGGAAGCTACCCCATTACCCACTTTTCAGTTCTCTTTTGGGCCTACGCTAGTGAAGAATCTGTTGCTGTTACTTCAAGATACCTCAATACTTTCCACATGTGCATACTTAAAGACCCTCATATCCATTTTGGTTTTGATTTGCTAATCCCACACAACACTCCCAACACATCAGATTGAATGGCCTGTTCTACATTTACCTCGTTTGGCAACAAATCTCTACATTTTGGAAGACCCCTGTGCTCCATAGGTATTCCCATTTTTTTCGAGTTTCTCACGCATCTCTTTAACTTGCTACCCACATTACTGGAGCGAAGATCATTAGATGAAATCCCGAAGTGGGCTCATCTGGTCAGTGCTTTTTTAGGTTTCGCTGGGGGGCGGAGCCGTTAGGCTCCTCCTCCAGAGAAATCTATTGAGTACAGTAAGGCACTCTGGAACACGCCCCCCGTCCCATTGGCTAGCTCCATAAATGGAGCCTAGCCATTGGACGAGGGGCCTGTCCATCAATGCCGGACCAGACACGGGGGCGTTCCCGAGATTCTTTGGCTTTTGCCGACGTCACGCGACGCCGGGAACGCCCCCGAGTCTCCTCCGGCCGGGCCGTGCTTGCTGCTGTCCTGCCTTGTGTCCCTCCTCCCGCCGTCCCCACGTTTCCCGCCTCCCTCCCGACGTCCGTGTCCTTTCCCGCCCCCCTCGTCCTCTCCCGCCCGCCCCCGAGAGTGCTTGCTGCTGTCCTGCCTTGTGTCCCTCCTCCCGCCGTCCCCACGTTTCCCGCCTCCCTCCCGACGTCCGTGTCCTTTCCCGCCCCCCTCGTCCTCTCCCGCCCGCCCCCCGAGAGCGGAGGAGGGAAGCCCGACTCGCCCAGCATACAGGTTTAATGTGGGCGTAGGATCCCGTCCGTATGTGGCAGTGATCCAGTGGGACTCCAGTCCGGGTTTTCCATGTCTCATCGGTCGTCTCGGGTTTCTACACATTCCTGCAACGCTGAAGGAGAGCGCACAGGCAGGCATTCAAACCCGAGCGAGGGAAGAAGGGAGTCTAGAGACCTTCTCACGCCACCCACCTCCCGAAGTGGCATACCTGCAAGAGCAAGCATGGGTGCGTGAGTGAGCAAGTAGGTGTTTCCCAAAGCTGAAAGTTGTAGTGACTTTGCAACCGCAACAAGGACACGGCTCGGAAATGACTGCGGCGAACGGGCAAAGTCCAGTCTGACGAGATCTGCCTCGTGGGTCTCCTCCGTCAAGTACAAGGGCGTACACAAGTTCTACGAATGGGCGGGTTGTTCTCCGACTTTAAGAACTGTAAAAAACACATAGGAACGGGTGGGTTATATTACTTTCACGATTCTCTTTGTATGTAGTAAACGACCCCGATGATGCTGTGTATAAAGGAGGTGTGGGGTAGAGTTAGGGGTAATGTGACTGGGGATTTTATAGATGGCCCAATGGATTGTTTGGTTCTGCGACGTAGGGAGGTATATCGCGGAGAGCATTTCGTGTCCAGGGTTGATATTGTAGTGTAAAGGGACTATATTTTTGGAATAGAGTGTCCCGTGTATAAGGGATTCGGTGTAGAGAGCATGTTGCGCACTTGGGGGCTTGCTGTAGTGGGTCTGTACAGCATGGGGTCCCGTATAATGGGTCAGCTGCAGTGGATCCCGTCGGTTTCGAGGGCGCTGTGTCTGGCGCGCTGGCCGCACGCCCGTGGCTTCCTGGGAGCGCCCAGCAGTGACTGGCAGCGGGCGGGCGGGGAGGGCTGATCCTCAGTCTCACTGCCCGGGGGTCAGATACCAGAGCCGGGAGCCGTGACGTCAGCCAGGAATGAGGGAGATGGGCGGGGAGGGGGCAGTGTTCCGGGTCAGCCCCGTTCAGCAGCAGGAGTGAAATGAAACGAGAGTGCGGACAAAACACCCAGTGGAAGCGCAGTAGCCAGGGCCGGTAATCACCGGGACGCTGCACAGAGCCGCCACAGGAGCTGAGGGCCCGGCGGGCGTGCTGCAGAGCGCAGGGACTGTGCGACCGCCGCCTAGAGCCAGGGGCCGGTCCGGGGGCTGGATCCCGGCCGGGGGTTTCATGTAGTCA
Source organism: Lissotriton vulgaris (assembly GCF_964263255.1). Lineage (NCBI taxonomy): Eukaryota > Metazoa > Chordata > Amphibia > Caudata > Salamandridae > Lissotriton > Lissotriton vulgaris. The sequence continues at coordinate 772,123,105 of NC_141698.1, read as the reverse complement.
CTGAGGCGCTGCCCTGTTCCCCACCAGAGGCTGGGGGTCGGAGACGCTGCGGCGCCTGCACTGCATCACCGGGAGCGCTTCGGACCGTGCCGCCACCGCCTCCTGCCCCGCACAGGGGCGGGGATGTTTCACTGTATCCCGCTCTGGCGGTGCAACCGTCACGTCGAGACCATCGACAAGCGGCACTGCTCACTGCTGGCCGTGCCCGAGGATACCTATCGCTACAGCCTGGAGGAGCTGCTCCTGGACGCCAACCAGCTGCGGGAGCTGCCCAAGGTGAGGGGGTGGGGAGGGCCTGCGTGCCGGGGTCAGTCACCTGGGGAGGCCTGCCTGCAGGTCGCTGGCCAGGTGAGGACGGTGATGCTGAGCTAGGGGGCAGCACTCTGACTGAAGCTTGGCATGCGAGAGGCCAACAGGCGTCAGTGAGTTATGTCTGGAGAGATTTGGATTATAATATAATATTTTTAACGTAAATTCAGTGGCCCTCTATTTAAATATAGTATTCCTTCTAATACTGTAAGTGGCAATTTGGCTCGCGGAGAGGAGTTAATACTCAATAGGCTGGAATAAGATCCCCCGAGTGAAATGAAGAAAGAATGTCCAGGTTGTTGTCTCTTCTCATTATTACTGCCCCCTTGAGTTTCTCACCCCTACAATCGGAAGAATCCCAAAGCAGAACGAGAGATTGAACCTGTTGCCCTCAAACTTTTTTTTAAGAGTCAGGAGTTGGATTGGTTAAGGATAGCGAAGTCGGAGTATTCGACTTCCTATTTTAAAACCAAGAAGTGACGCGCATTTTTCTGCAGATAACGCACACTTTTGTCATAATCCGGACCTTTTTTTTGCTATACATAACATTCTAGTAGTTTGCCTATCAAATGTTACCCCCATCTGCAGGGCCTGACCTCCAGCGTGATGTTAATTAAGGGAGCCTTGATTGTGTCTCCAGGCTTAATTGAATAAAGGCGTTTCGCTTCTACCCGGTCCTTGCACTGACTGTCGATTTTTAATACCTTTTGTGCCTCCTTTCTGTATCTTGCGCATTTATCGCATTGTGTTCTGATTTCTAAGTCAACAGGACTAAAAACACACTGGGACTTGCAGATTCATACCTGCGCTATGTGGAAAGTGAAACTACATGTCCCAGCATGCCGAGTGCTGTAGACTGGAAAGAAGACTGACAAAGAGCCACTCTCAGGCATTGGCCTGTTAATAGCCATGAGAATGATGCAAATATGTTGTTCAACTCTCAGTCGGTACATGAGTTTTAGACGAAGTAATACAAGTCATTTTGAATTTTCCTTTTTTAAGTTCCTAAATAAGCGACGGCTGTGTTATGTAGTCACTTTTGCTACCTTGATAAGAATGTACGAAAAGATAAGAATATGCCTTTTACCCTTTGTATCATAACGCCGGATATAGATTTTGCTAATAGCAGTACGCACTAGACTCATTACTGTGTCATTGGGCACACGGGGAACACCTTCGTGTCAACAAAGTGATTGCAAGATTAAGCTATTGCCATTGTATATGACAATGCCATTTATTTATCCGTTTCCAAAACCAACACATAAATACAAATGTTGTCATTTACAATGCCAATAGCTCTAACTTTTCCAAAGGCGAAACCATTGCATTGTAAATGCTTGTTCTCACTGTGAAACAGATAGGGCACAGATGTTTGCTTCCTGTCCTATATATCCTTTTGTCTTATTGGCAACAAGCCTTCATTTGAATGTTGCAGGCCCTATGATATGCTTGTTTCACTTGTCTGTCGGCTTGCTAGTATGTTGGGAACCACTTCCAAAATTCACAAGAATTTTGTTTACATGCCAGCCTTGACTGCTTAAAAAGTGCACGGCACAGCACTAGAAAAAACTCACCAGGATTTTGGGTCACTTAAACAAGTATGTTTTTGTGTAACCAGTAACCATTCAGGATTTTTTATTAATTCTCATATTAGAATTGAAGGAATTATGGATACATAGTTGATATTAGATGGACAGTACCTACTCCAGATTTTTATATATTTGTAGCATTACTAAATTGATTGTTCAGTATGCTGTAGACTTTTACTTATACCAATTAATTGGCAATGCAATAAAAGTTGTCACCTTCTTTCAGTGTTTCTTCAATAAAAAAGAATCCTATGATCTCCAAGCATTTTAATTAGAGATGCATCTATAGCCAATTCAGTGGTAGTTATCTTGTTGACTTTGGCGAGGCAAGAGAGTGACTACATAGTGCTGCAATTTGAAGAGTTTATTTAGGCTTTAACACACTAATGTTCCCTACAAGCTGAATGCCTCAAGCTTCAATAGATGACGATCTAATCTCTACCTTGTCAAGCAGGTTCCACACTAAATTCTTTTGATGAACATTCAAACATGTACTGGTAATCCTGCCACCTCCCAGCTTCTTACTTTGCAAATGAAACACAAACTGCTTGTGTTTTTCATTATAACTAAAGCGTTCCGCCCTTTTAATTAATTTGGTGATGCAGCATTTAATCATTTTTTTAAATTTTATTTTTGTTACTAGATGACACTGGAAACGAAGTGGATTATATGCAATGTGGCCAGGCTTGGGTTGAATGCGATATTTAAAGGCTTCTATAGAATTCTCTTCTTGCCTTGTTTTAATGAAGGATAATATACCCCTAATTTGTAAACTAAATTGTTGCATTGTACTCCTGTTGAAGTTGTTGTCTGAGTTGGCCTGTGATCACATCTGTTTCTTTACTTTCTCAGGAGGAACCCGAGCTGATTTAAAAAAGGGTCTGAACCCTGAAATGTATTCCAGAGGATAAATAGATCAGATTAAACCACATGTAAAGTAAGTACCAAGTCAAGTGAAAGTATTTGTATGCAAACAATATCCTGAAGGAGGGCCCTGTTGCCTGGCACCCCAAATATGACCCTAGAACAGAGTATTTATTGTTGCGGATCATTAATATGAATGGCCAACAGTCCGTAACAAACGTAAAATATAACCTTGAAAATAGCTGCATAACCAAACCAGATTTGTAGAATTCGTGTGCAGCATATCTTTTAAGATTAGTCGAGCCCTGGGAATGCTTCTGCTGTTTATGGATTGAGACTAGGGGGTCTGTGTAACTTTCCAAGTTGTCGCTGTGAAAGATGTACACATTTTGAAAAATATGGCTGCAGATAAGCCTAGATGTTTTGGACTGTCTCCGAAACCTGTAGCTTTTTAACAAATGTGGCATAGAAATGGTACAGAAAATCCATGGTTTCCACCTTTTTTTTCCTGCAAACAAACGAATCCCTCACTCATCTCTGTGGATGATCGTTTGCTTATTTGACTATTTAATCAGTGTTCCTTAAAACAACCTGATAAGCCCATTTCTTTTTAGCCCTTTAATTTAAAATGTTTGTGTTGTCCAATGCACCACTTTTCCCCATATTTTTTGACAATGTCTTGGTGGTTTAACAACCCTGTGAGAAATTAATTTCCATTGAAAAAAGATATTCTTCTCATAGGTATGGTTCAGTTAGCATAACTAGACCATATTGTGAAAAGTGCATTAAATGTGCACGATCTTTGTTTTCATTTATCTTTTCTGAAAATTATTGAAATTCACCTCCAACCACAGTCTCTCTGTACGTGTATTAACATTTTCTTTTGGTTTATACTTTGTTGATTGGCAATTTGAACTACAACAATACAATTAGAAACACATTTGTGTAACTCAGTGTGCGGGCCAAAATTACGCAGTCAACCAGTCACATTCACTCTGAACATGTCTAAAAGTGTACACACTTATATAAAGTAGACAATTGCTTTTAATGGCTCTACATGCTTCGTCACCCTGGTGTTTAAATGTCAAGGCTAAAGTGACATTTTAGTTGGCTTCCTCGGCAGAAGCCATGTGCTTTTGCAACATTGAAGTGTATGTGCTGAGATCTCCATTGCTTTGTTGTCATTCTGAATGTTCAGAAAAAGTTATTTGTACAAAGTTTCATTTCTTGTTTATTTCCCCTGTGCACGTTGTTAATGTCCAATTAAAATTGTTTTCTAGAAGGTGTTTTGGAAATTAGCAGCCTTATTGTTTTAATGTGCAAGTAACATTTTAGTTCTACAGAAAAACATGCCATGAAAGTGTGTCCTGTCTTTTTCTAGAACATTATAAAAAATGTGCTATTTGGGTGGAGTTCGGTCGCTCATTTTGGGTCATTCTGCTGTTGTACTAGAGACATGTATGCTGTGTGGTTGTTTTGTATTAGGGCTTGTTATTAATTTGATTATTGTCTAATGTGATGTGGCTGCTTAATTTACAAAAGGCTCATTGTCATTGCAGGCATTAATGATTTTGAATTCAGATTCTAACTATTTGTATACTTTCTGTAATGACTAATTGGGCATTTAAAAAAATATACAAGCTAAGAACTGGAGGAAACCCATTTGTGCATATGTTTCAGGAATGGTTTTGGTAGATTTCATCCCAGGATTTTACCTTTCCTGCAAATTTAGCCGTCTAAATGTTAAGCTGGTGCATCAACACCCCCATAAAATACTCAATTTTAGACATAGACATTCACTTACCTGTGCCATACAATTTAAGGCAGCTATTAACATTCCATCGCTTTCAAAATTATCTGCTACTAGGTCTCTATATTCCACCCCTTTGTTGACTTTTGGCTTGTTCCCTATATAGCCTGAATCTGTACAGGCTCTTTTCCCTTAGGCCTAATGGTCCAAACAATTCTTTGACAGAAGGGGAATACCAGCATGCCTGGGTTTTGCTGTTCATCAATCAGGCTTCAGTACACTCCTCCTAGGGGTTTGCACACTATTGGTTTTGTATGCGGCCTTCCGTAGCCAGTTTGACAGCTTGGTATAAAATGCTGCAAAATACGACTTTGCTTTCAAATATATATATTTTTTCCTCCAGAGGTCAATGCACGGAGTAATGGAAGAGAGCTGTGAGGGTATCTACAAGCGTATAGGTTAAAAGATGGAGTGAACTAATGGAGAAGTAAATGGAGAGAACTAGCTCAGTTTTGTTGAGTAAAACTAGTCAGCCAGAATGTGCCACTGGTGTCTAACTAGACCTCTGCATCTGCAGGGTGCCACCGAACTTGGACACTGTGCTGGAATCCATTGAGTTCACCCAGATAGGACAGTCTTCTCCTTTGGTAGTGCTTGTGTGGTTTAAAGAGAGTGCGAGCAAACTACTAAAGAATTGGCCGGGAACTGAAGAGTAATTTGAGGGGATAGCATCTAGCCATAACCATAAAACCAATGCTATTAGTCCTCTGGAATCCCATACCATCAAGTCATTAACTCTGCCCACCTCCCCTTCCCTCAGAGTTATTCTCCTTACACAGACTTCTGGGGGGGGTTTGGGGGAGTCACAACATGCTTAAAGCCCAGCACCTGTTTGTTAGAAATTGGGTTACTGGTTGACTGGGGTGTGAGCCGTGGTCAAGCAGCAACCACAATCCTAGTCAGAGTAAGGCAGAAGCAAAGCTAAAATTGACCTGTGCTAAATTCCCTGGTAGCTTGGCACAGCGTAATCAGTCTTAATTTGGAGGCAATGTGTAAAGTATTTGTGCAACACCAATAGTAAAACAGTGAAAACACCTAACAAAAACACAATTTGAGGCATGGCGTTTCTCTTTGGTGCCTTGATTTGCAACGTTGTGACAGTCCGAGGTGAACTTTTTCCCGGTAAGTCAGGAAAGTAGTAGTCTAATTATATGTTAAAAGGACATATTAAATCTTGTATTATTTGTGCTGACTGGTCACAATATTTGCTCTCTTTAAGAATTTTTTTTAAAGTTGGATTTGGCGTGCTGCCGATGGCGCATGCAGAGAAGAGTGAGGTTCCGTGATTCTGAACCTGTTCAATAAAGGTTGTCGTGTCGAGACGATTTTGGTATCAGCATACCGCAAATGACGAGTGCGGTATGAACGAGTGTTTTCGTCATAATCGATCTATGGAAACACTATGTATTCAGGTATTTCGTTCGAAACTTCGGGTTCCATTTTGTGTACGGCAGCCATTTTGTGGTTGCCCTCACATAGGCCGATGACTACGGCCGAGCGAGTCCTTGGGACACGTACACCTTTAGCTGACTTTTGAGTGACCTGAGCGAACTGACTCCCTTGCCTGAGGCTGACCTCGCTGAGCCAGTTCCTTGTTAGGCAGCTGGTCAGATAGAGATCAAAGAGCAGGACATTGCTGAGTTTATGGTACATGCACACACCCTTCTATCTTACTCTTCATCTGTTTCTGTTCCTTCCTTTATGGCTTAATTTATGATTTGGGTTGAGGTCCTTTTATTATGGGTTTGTCCGGCCTGTCCGAGCAGGAATGTTGGATTTTGCCTTATCATTTCTGGTGGGCTGGACAACTGAAAGTGGGCTTGTCGTTATGCGATACCTTTGAAATGTCACTGTATGATTGGTCAGTTTGTAAGTAATTGATGCTAGTCAGGAATGTGATTTTTGGCATAAAAGACGATGTCTCGCTCTACTGAATTGTGCAGTCTCTGACGAACCACCCGTGTTGTGCTTCGTAGACCTCTGTTCCTGGTTGCAGCCAATAAACTTGGTCTTTGACGTCATCTAGAAGTATCCTGTGTCTCTGTTTGCCAAGACAGGTGAACTCGAAGACTTCGGGTGTTTCCCCTGGCGCCGCTGGGTTCTAAATCCTGGTTCTTCAGGAGCTTTAATCGAACCTTATTTTCCAAACCGTAGTTTGTTTACGCACTTATATGGGAATTGCTGTTCCCTGGGTATGTTTGATATATGGAGCTTTAGGATATACGTAGTTTCCCTTGCTCCCTTCTTGTATAATATTTGCACATTTGTTTTTCCAGAAGTATTCAACCTAGGATGGTCTCAAATTGGTCTACTCTATGGTTGAGCATCGTTTTTTGCATTCATTTGAACATTTTTCTCTGAATCATTTTGGAGCCCTTTATGCTGCAAGTGGGTGACATTTTCTTTGCCTTATTTGCACATGTGGAGTTTTTTATTTTAAACTGAGATGCACGTATCCCTATTTTTAACTTAGTATGCACTTCCCGTTTTCTTTCACCCTCTTTTTGGCTGTGTTTTGTGGTGTTGGCCTAATGAATATATTAATATGGCCTGTTGAGCGTTTTAATCTACTAGGTGTTCTCACTTAAACACAGGGATGATAACACTATGGTGTTGGTGGTGAATTCTGAACTGATTATCCCTTCGGACTTGCATGCTTTATGAGTACTTAGTTGCAGCAACTGTCTTCTGTAGTTAGATATCTCTCTAGTAGTAAGTCCTATGAAAGTCTGGCCTGTGGTTTATTTTAAATGTTTGTTTTGTAATTTGATTGTCCTTGGTACATGCATATGCATTGATGTATATTATTTTTGTTTTCATATTTTTTTCTTCGTTGCTCTTAAATTATTTCTATGTGTCCTGATAATGACCTAATAAACTGTAAAGGTCAAACGCCATTGACGCTCCCCTGGCATATTGAAATAAAACATTTGTTGCATTATGTTCCGATCATAATACGGACAAACCCTATTGTATTGTTATCCCGCTGCCATTGTTTTTTCTCTACACTGTATATCTTTTGTATATGTTTGTTTAGTGTAACATTGTGAACACAAACGGTCTGTTTATGTACTGAATGTTGTATTGTATTTTTATTTGTTAAAATTGTTTTCAATAACACAACTTTTTTCCTTTGAAGAAATTTCTTTTGTGGGTACTGTAGGAAGGGGGAGGCTCTAGTTGGCGCAGTGCAACACTAGCGACAAGCAGGGACTCTCTTCCTCGTCAGGGCTGAGGGTTACCTTCCAGACAACCTCTGCTTACCCTCTAGGTAGTGTGGCTTAAGCAGTCGTAGGCTAATCTTTGGGGCACATAGGGTTAAACACTTGCAATATTACACCGTCACAACCAACCCACCACCCAATGAGACCAGCCTGTATTCTGTAAAAATATATATCTTTATATAGATTTTAAGCAGGCTTGTGAATACAGTTAGCGAACTTTCAAATAGCGGTTCCAAGTTACTTAGTTCAGGTTGCCCCAGTTCTTACTAGCAATAAGAGTTCTTTAGGGCCTTCTGGCCAGTTCGACAAAGTTCTTGTAGAGCGGGCGGCTTCCAGGGGGAGCTGTCCCATGTCGCGTTGCCTTCCCGGGGTCGCTGTTCGTTGCGGCTCTCAGCCGAGCAGGTCACGGGTCATCCGGGGCAGCGGTGTTCTGTGGCGGCAGGGTCCTTTCCTCGTCGTTCGCTCCGACCCTGGAGGCGGCGGCTGTGTGGTGGCGGCAAGTGGCAGTACGGTCCCCAAGTGCAGGACGTACCCAGCGAAGTGCCGGTGCAGCTGTGCGCTCACAGCTGAGCTGTCGGGCAAGATACCGACCCAGCGGACTCTCACAGGGCAACTGTCCGTCTTTGCAAGTGGATTGGCTGCTCGTGGCGCAGTCAACTCGAGAGCTCGGACCGGACGGGTCCTCCTTCGCTTTGCTCTCGGGCTCCCGATGCAGTTGCGGTCACAGTGTTCGGGCCAGCGGCGGCTGGACCTCACTTTGCTTTCGCTGTTGCTTTGGGCCCCGGTCACGGTGGTCAGGTGGATGTCGTTGCCTTGGAGGAGATTCCTCCGTCGGTACTGCAGCGATAAGCAGCACACACAGTCGCTTTCTTCAGGATGTAGCGCCCACTGGTCCTGGGGCGCTGGTCAGGGGGCAAGTTCACAGTAAGCCCTTGGAGATCGTTTCAGCAGAGTTTGGCACAAAGTCTTGTAAAGCAAAAGTCTTCTCGTAGTCTTTCCTTTTTCCTCTCCTTCGGCAGCAAGGCACCAGACACAGGCAAGAGACAGCACCCTTCCTTGTCCTTCACGGTCCTTCTCGTCGGGCAGAGTTCCTTCTGTAGCCCAAACTGGATCTAACTTTCAAGGAGCAGGGCTCCTCCTTTTATATGGCATTTCTTTTGTTCTCGCAGGCCAGGGGGGCCTTTGCATAGCCACTTTCAGTCCTCGAGTACTCCGGCGGGTGTAATCCGGCTTCTGCTTTCAGTGTGAGGGGCAGGCGCATCAGACGCCCCACAGGAGGTGGAGCCAGCATTGTGCGGACAGGGATAGCCAGAGTACCTTGTTGATGGGGGCTTCGCCCTTCCTGGGCCAGTTGTCGGCTGAATCATCAGTCGCTCCCCAGGAGGGTGGAGCCAGCTTTGTGGTGGCAGAGCACAGCAAGATCCAGAGTCAAGAGCCACTCCTACCTCCCACTAAGGCGTAATCTGCGCATTCACCACCTGTCATCCCCCCAGCCCTGTCACTCACACATCCCAGACAGTCAGATACACATACCAGCAGAGGCGGGCTGAAATGGTTAGGCAAGCAAATGCTAACTTTCTAACAGTAGCATTTGCAAACCCAGGACACTAAAATAAACTTGACTACAAGCAATATTTTATCATCCTGAGTTCAGGCATACTAAACACGACTCGCTACCATGCTCCTTGAGCCTGCTGGGATTATAGGGTGTAATAATTCCAGCAGCTCAGTCTGGCCTAATGTAGCAGGTAGCCTTCAATAGTGAACTACGGTTTTGGTTGTAAGTCACTACTAGGACATGCCACACACATCAGGGCTTGTCCTACCTTACACCTACAACGCACCCTGCCCGCAGGCCTACCATAGGGGTGACTAATATGTAGTCAAGGGAAGGTTCGGGGGCTGGCAAGTGGGTGCACTTGCCCAGCTAGCGTGACAGTACGAGACCGCACGCGGGTTCTGCGTTCGCAGTTCCCAGACACATCTTTACGGCTGCTTCGGTGGGTGGCGCAACCAGCGCTGCAGGCCCACCAGCAGTATTGGCATCTACAAGCCCCGGCACTCCTAGTGCACTTTACTAGGGACTAACAGTAAATCCAATGAACCAATCATGGATACCAATCGCATGTACAATTTACAGTAGGGAGCACTTGCACTGCGGCACGGGTCAGCCGTGGCGCAGTGCCCTGAGTATCGGAAAACCAGCAAAACATCGGAGGCACATCAGCAAAAAGTGGAAGGGAAACTCACGCCAAGGTGCCAGGTCTAACAGGTACCTTCTTTGCTTTTAACTGTTAGTTGTTTGTAAAGGAATTAGTTCCCGAACGTGTGGCTTTGCTATTTTTAAATGCCCCAGGTTCTTAGTAATATGACTGCCCATGTTGGGTTTTAAACTTTCTAAAAGCTGTATTTTCAGAATAGCAATTTAAAATCCAACTTCACCATAAGTTAGGATTTCAAATAGGATCCCAGAGCCACCAAACATGAACCAATCATCTCTTCCCATTTGGAAATGACATGTATAATATGTAATAAGGGTACTTCAATGGTATCCTATGGGAGAGATAGGTCCTGCAGTAGTGAAAACAAATGTAAGAGTTTTTCTCTATCATGACAAATAAAACTTAAAAGTAAATGTACAACTTTTTAAATAACTGCACTCTTCCCTTGGGGCTGCCTAGCGTCTACCTTAGGGGTGACTTGTATGTGTTAAAAAGGAAAGCTTGGGCCTGGCAAACATGGCAGGTTAAAACTGCCCACACAGGCTCTGATTTGGTGGGCCTGAGACATGTTCAAACGGGTACTAAGTGGGTGGCACAATCCGTGCTGCAGGCCCACTAGTAGCATTTAATTTACAGGCCCTGGGCACATGTAGTGCACTTTACTAGGAACACATAAGTAAATGAAATATGCCAATTTAGAATAAGCCAATGTTGACATATTTAGGGGAGAACACACAAGCATTTTATGTCTGGTTAGCAATGGTAAAACACACAGTCCTAAGACCAACAAAAACGAATTCAGCAAAAAGTGGAGATTAAAAGGCAACACTTTTGGTGGTGACCCTGCAGAGAAGGCCAAATCCAACACACTTATTGGGGTTCGTAGTGTGTATTTGTATCTGTTCCTATGGACGTCACATAACATTGCTTTGCGACAAACAGAATGTCTTTAATTGGGTCCCTCCCTGAAAGTTTATCAGGGAACGGATTGCAAGGAGTGACTGATCTGCTCCCATCTAATTAAAAACAGCACTAAGGCCATCTCTTATTGACTGGAAGTAACGTCGTATGTCTGATAGATCAGTTGACTCCATGCAGTTAACCTTTGAATGTCAGCATGTACTGAATAATCAATGATTAAATATGAACTTTAACATTCAAATGGTTTTATTTTAGTCCCTTTTAGGTAAAGTGATGCTTGATTGTAAAAATATTAGCCTAGCGTCCAATAATCCAGTAAAATTGTAAAAAAATATATATATATATTTGGAACAAAACAATTTAAAACTGGTTGTACTGACTTATTACTTTCAGGTAAGCCTACATTTCTCACTCCCTCAATGTTGCCTTACAGCTAGGGTGGTTGACTTCGAATCTGGGGAACCAGTTTTGAGTCTCTGCAGCGACCCTCAACATCCTGTGATTCAGGGGAAATCCCTTAGGCGCACATGCATTAAGGTAGGCCTCTGCAATTCCTAATTGCGATTATTAAGGAATCGCAATTCAGGAATCGCAAAAGCCTATGCGTGTAGAAATTGCTAAAAAAAATAGCAATTTCTAAACATTCCTTAATTGCGACTCGTAAATTGCGAGTCGCAATTAAGGAATACCTCCCCATTCATTCCAATGGGCCTAGAGGCCCATAGGAATGAATGGGAAGACATTCACTATTAGCGATTTGGTATTACCGAATCGCTAATAGCGGGAGCACTTTCAAGGGTGGCAGGGTGTCAAAAGGACACCCTATTGCACCCCTGAAATCTGCATATGAGTACATCTTGCACACAACCATGCACCAAGGGCATGTGTGTGTAAAATGGTACTTTGAAAAATCACTTTTGCTAATTACCATGAAGTTTAACTTCATGGTAATTTGTGCCCCCTATTAGCGAAATTGCTATTTTTTCTTCTTTCATGCATTGCATTTAAGTACTCACAATTTTGCGATTTCTTAAATTGCGATTTTTGCATTTGGGATGATGCATCCCAAATGCAAAAAATACCGGTCGCAAAGGGGCAGATTCTGAGAATCTGCCCGTTTGCGACCGGTTTTTCCTTTGATGCATGTGGGCCTTAATCTTCATGTGCCTACCAAAATGAATGTGTCCATATGTAACGCAACAAGTGCTCATGTAAAGCACTCTGGTAGATGATAATACATGATAGATAACTTCAGGTCAAGTTTGTGCTACATAAAACTCCGGAAAAAAGAATTTAATGTGTCCTTCTGTAACTCAACTGGTCCTTGTATAAAAAGCTGTGATACCTTCGGGTCGAGTTCACGCTCCATAAAACTAAAAAAAACATTTTTTAAATGCGCTTTTAGCGTACTGGCCAAGCTGAATATTTTTCTTTTGAATGCACTTATGTTGGGTTTCTTCAATCTTTACCCCTTGTGAAACAAACATTATTATATGCATTGTGTATCTATGAGCAGCACTAATTCAGCAGTGTTACAAAAATCGGCCCAAAATTACAATTTATCATGATCACGTTTTACTAGGCCCAGATGAATTTTGAACATACAATGGCCCTTTTCTGTCCTGCCTTTTGTTAATCTGAGTGTGTCTGCTTAAACCGGCATTATTTGTGTAAAGTGTTGGGAAATGAATATCTGTAAAGCATGAGTTCATGAGATGACTGGATGGGAAGGAAAGACGTAGGCAAGTTTAATTACTTTGCATGTTGATGCATGACATCTAATCAGCGCACACTACACTCCCACTGCATCGAGACCATCAATAGCCAATGAGGCGACCATGTTTTTGGCCCCCGAAGGGTGAAAGGGATCGTTTTCTTCGAAAGACCACTCCCAAGTTTACCATTACAACTTAAATCACAGATTATATTCACTTTGTCTTTCTTGGTTTTTTACACCAAATTGCATTCCAGTATGATTATTTTTAGCTGTGGGTATGCACATCTGTAAATTATTCAAAGGCACAGAATAGGCAAAAACCTTTAATACATGAGGCCATACTATGACTATCTCAAATGTTTGTATGGCCTTCTATTCTACCCTGTTAAAACCTTCACATGCAAAAAAATGAAACCATTCAATGCCTTTTCTTTTACACTATCAAATTCCTTAGCTTGTAAATGCTCAACTTTAATAGAATCATGTTCTGGTCCAAGCCTATAAATGTGTACCTGGTTACTTTCAAATGAATGAGTTTTATTGCAGCATGAAAGGTATTCTAAATTAGTTATGCAAGGTTTCTGCCTTATAAATAATGAAGTATGCACTGTGGCCTCATGCTAAATTGATAAGACCGTGAAATTTGTTCCTACTGCACATAGACTATAAAAACTAGCTTTCGAATTGTCCTTGTGGAGTGCTAATCTAATTTTAGACGGGAGCAAGTCAGATTTCACTTTTCTCTCAACCATGGGGTGCCCTATCTGTCGCAAAATATGGAATGTGGATCATAATTGGGTGATTTATGTCCAGTGTGGGAAAAGCATGTGAAGTCCACAATCCATCTGAGGTTCGCTTATACCTTTTGCTTGGTCTAAAATATAAGTACTAGTGAAAAATATATCTTTGAAAACCAAGCTCCTCTTGCAATGTAATTGAAGCACGATTTGTCTCGTTCCCATACACTAGTCAAAAACATGTTGGTCCTTTCTTATGGCTGTTCCAAGAAGTTAACATTACCTAGGTGCTCACCCCAGTGACCGCATACTTGCACATGACACCTACAGGTGTGTTCTGCTGTCTTCCACTCTCTACCCTTAACTTTAAAGCAAGAAATAAAAATAGCCATCCTAATGATATGATTGGCTCCCATTGAGGACTCCTTTAAGATAATGATTTGTCACACTGCATGCAGAGGCAAGGAACAAAGTGGGGACAGTGAAGCCTCATATAGGCCTGACATTTACTATCCTTGAATAATGCGATCCGGGTGATAACATGGAAAATGCTTGAATAATCTCGCTCAGTAAGAGTGAGTGAATTATTTGCTTGCAGGAAACGTTATTTTCGAACCGTTCATTTTTCAATACATTGAATACATGGAGAAGCGTGGCTCAGTGGTTAGAGGCGGCAGACCCAGAAGCTGAGATCGGCCGTGGACCAGGGTTCGATTCCCCGCCTCGGTGGGTCTCGGGCTCAAAAATTCCACGGAGTCGACAATTCTCGCTCTGGTGCCTACTCAACTCACGGGGTCACACTCTGCGACTCTGGGCAATAGCTTGCTTAATCTCCACTATGGCCCTTCGCGGCGGGATGCCTGGCTTTCACCTTGTGGATACCCGGCCGGGGTATCTCACAGGGGAATACCTGGACGGGTTCCCTAAGCAAGCGCCTTGAGGCCCCTGGGTTAAAGCGCGCTATATAAATCGAAGCACATTTACATTTACATTTACATTTACATTTACATTTCGAGAGGTTTTGCAGTAGGTACTACATCTTCTAGGTAAGAATGACCTGCGTGAGAGCTCCTATGTTAGGTGGCACTGGTTGCTGTACGGTGTACAGCTTTGAAAAGAATAATCTCAAAGAACTTTACGGTAGCTCTATTGACTTCTGTAATGGTGCCTTGTTCGGTTATCTTATTTTATCGATGATTCATGCAACACAACAAGGCGTGGTGTATTTTATGACCACAAATCTGAATGGACTATGAGAGGTTTTAATACCAGTTTGTGTGATTGCTTCAAATCTATTTTGCAGGTCAGTGGGGCGGAAGGGGATAGGGATGTACGCTAAACTGTTGCTATCGCACAATGATTTATCTCCAATGTAGATTCCTTGATGAATGGAAGTCAGCAATTCATATGCTCAGTTACTTATGACAATTCTCTTAGGACAGACCAGGCAGACATATATCAAAAGGAAGATGTTCACCTTCTAGAATTGGTTACATCTTAGTATCTAGGACTTCTCCTTAGTAGATAAACTACGCTCTGTGGTCTGTTTTTATCTATATTACATACACAACCCCATTAAAATCAGTGTTCATGAAACCTGGAGACCGAATAAGAGCCTGACTTATTAACTGCAGGTCGCTGCTCAAACATGCAGATGACATATGGTTATCTTTACCTAATAATGATTGGGATTTGATGTTCCTGACCGAAACCTGGTTAAAAGAGGAATCTAGACCGGCGCTGGCTCTAGCTATCCCAAGAGGCTTTAAAGTATGCTGTGCAAACAGAACAGGAGAAAAAAAACAGCATTTGCAATGCAATCGGTTTCGCGTTTGGGGCCTTATATGTATTTACCTATGCAGCACATTACTGTGGGTACAGTAACATTTACCTTTCGAACGTGCATGAAGCAGGGAAAGGGTGCAGTACCACAGTCTCCCCATCCTGTGATTCTGGATGATTCACTTAATCTCCCCCTGCCTACAAAAACAAAATAAAGGTGAGCTTGTGTAATGCAACTGGTGTGCATAAATAGCGCTCCAAAAACCTTGGGGCGAGTTTTCTCTATATTTAAAAAAGCTGCAAAAAATTAAAATGTGTGAGGTATTTATACAAATTTCTGCCCACTATCTCTTTTTGTCTTCCTTTAATTTATTAATGTTTTCATATTTCGTGCAGATCAGAATCCGTTGGCATTTTACAATTGTTTACTGTCCGCTGACGAAATCCATCCAAGCATGGGGAAGGTGTTTTTTTTTTTAACAGTTTTTACATAATAAATGCATTCCCACTCACCCCTCCCCCCATCTCCCCGACCAAGAATATGTCAAAAAGAATCGAATTATTAAATTCATAAATCTGAAATTAATCCATTATAATTCGCATTTGCTGCGAGCAAAAAAGAAAGAAAAACAGACCAAAAACATTCATGTATGTCTCTGAATCCATAGCAAGAGCGGTGCCCAGATCTGCATACCCCTCAATCTTTTTTTAGCTCCTTTGTTTCTATAGATTGCTACTTCCAGGCTACAGGTCGCTAAAAGCCTAGCCCTCCATTGTTGGAATACAGGTGGTTTAGGATCTAGCCCGGCTGAGGCAATACTAAGTCGGAGTATTGCCATGGCCACAAATATCAATCCCCGTGTGTTTGTCTGCTGCTCACCATTCGCTACCCCCAGCATGATTTCCTCAATTGACACTTCTACTCTTATCTGGCATACTTCTGATAGAAATTCCGATATATCTCTGATCAGGCCGGAAAGCGTGTTACATGTAGCAAACATATGTATCATATCAGCCCCATAGAGTGCACAACGAGGGCATGTAGTTCCCTTCCCTGTTTCCCATTTGGCGATTTTCTTTGGTGTATAGTAAAGGGATTTTTAAAAAAAATAAAATTGTGCTTGTAACTTTATCGACATTAGCGAGTTCAGGGCTAAGTCATAGGCCAGGCGGGGGATTGTAGTATGAACTCCTAACTGTTCCTGCCAGACGGCACATTGTTTATCCATATCATCTGGGGAGGCTAGGTTCAGTATTTCATAAATTTCCCTAATCCTGGGAGTCGTTTTTTACACAGATTATCGATCAATTGATTATTCTGGAAATTCTCCCGCCCGCCAGTTTTCTTTGTTAAGAAATCTCTGACCTGCAAAAACGTAAAGAAATCCCTATGGCTAATGTTATATTCCCCATGTAGATCTTCGAACATCTTAAGACAGCCTTGTTTATAAAAGCAGCCCAGCTGCAACCACCCCTGACGAGACCCATCTGTTTATACATCTATCATGAAATATTGGGGGTAGATCATTATTACTGCTCACTGGCGTATAAAATGAAAATCGGCCAAACCCCAAAATCTTACGAACTCTACTCCACACTTTATAAACCCCTACAATAGTTTTAAACTTGACTTTCGTAAAGTAGCTATCGTTGGTATGTCGCCAAAAACAACCAGCGCAATCTTCTCCTAGTATAAGTTCTTGGGGGGACGGCATCTCTAGGCTAATACCATCATGCGAAATCAGTTTGGCGCAATATTTCAGGACGGTGGCCCAATAATACAATTTGAAGTTGGGTAAAGATAGACCTCCTTTTTTTTCTTTGGTAGTACCAACCGTTTAAGGGCCCGTCGGGGCTTCTTATATCACCAAATAAAGCTTGAAAGCATAGAGTCAATAATCCTAAAGACTTTGGGGGAGAACTTAAGACAAATGGTCCTAAAGAAATATAAAAAACGGGGCAAAAAAAGCATCTTAATCAGATTACAGCGGCCGCCTATAGTCAGATGTAAATTATCCAGTCGGGCCAACTCCTTCTTAGTTCGGGAAATCAATGGGTTTAGGTTGATATCAATGATGTTTTGTAGTTTGGCACTTATTGTAACGCCTAGGTATATGGCCTCCTCCGTCACTCTTGAGTCTCCCATCACAATCTTATTGTTAAGCACAATCTGGGTTATGTTGGAGTTCAATTTATATCCAGACACTAATCCAAATAGGTGTGCCTCTTCTATCACATGCATGGCTAGATTGGGGTCTCTAGTGACAAGCGCGATATCATCGGCGTATGCCAACATTTTGGTGTTATAGCTACGTATTTGAATCGGTGGTATAGATACACACTTGTCCAACCACCGAATAAATGAATCGATATATATCGCGAACAAACTAGGTGAGCAAGGGCATCCCTGCCTAGTTCCTCTCGTTATCGCAAAGTTCTCTGACAGGAGCCCATTAACCAATACTCTAGCGCTCGGCTTATTATATAGCCCTTGAGTAGCCATGATGAATCTGTTATTAATTCCACAATGAGACATTGCTGCCCATAAAAATCTCCAGGAGACCCTATCAAACGCTTTCTCCGCGTCAAGGAGGATAAGCGCCATAGGGTCTCCTGTTGACTCCGTATAATCGAATAGTGAGATCACCCGTTGAACATGATCAGTTGTTGAGCGTCCTGGTATGAACCCATGTTGATATTTTGAGACTACTTTATTTATTATTGGTGCCAGTCTAGCTGCTAGAAGTTTTGAGTACATTTTTTTGAGTCCCCATTGATCAGAGTAATTGGGCGATATGAACCTAGATCGAGCGGATTTTTTTTTTCAGGAAGACCACAATCTTAGCTTCTGACCATGAGCTGGGGGGGTCCCTCCCTGAAATATATGAGCAAATAAAACCATCATTATTGTTTTTAATTGGTCAGCAAATTTCAAATAGAAATCTGATGGAATCCCATCCTGCCCTGCCGCTTTCCCACTATTTAGCGCATTTAAAGAGAGCAGGATCTCATCCCAGTTAGGTAGCTCATCCAGCATTTCCTGATATTTCTTCTCGAAACTAGGCCCTGGATTTACATCCAAATATAAATCTGGATCCCCCAGCCCAACTATGGGTTCTGTATAGAGGTCTTGATAGAATCTCTGAAACGAGGCCCTTACTTCGGCTGGTTCAGATTTTAAGCCTAGTCTGGGGTCCTGAATTTCTTTAATAATGCTTGCTGATGCCTCTTCTCTAGTACGCACCGCCAGCTGGTGCCCAACCAGTTCGCTCAGCTCATACACTTTCTCCTCATTAACTGATGCTTTAATGATGGCTTTTTCCACTATTGTTTCTGTGATAAGGTTTCTCGCGATGGCTACCTGAGCCAATGCATTATCCAGCACCTGGCCCTGTTGAGCTGCAGCGATCAGATCCTCCTCGGCTTTACCCAAGTTATGATGTAGTACTGCTAGGCGGCGTTTCCCTTCCTTATTAGACCTGAGCGAGAATTGCAGTGTCTCGCCTCTTATGCCCGCTTTAAGAGCATCCCACACTATTGCTACGGGTGCACTTCCAAGGTTATCTGCTATAAAACCCGGGATCCACCCCCTCATATGTTGACAGTAGTTTTCATTCTTTAACAAAGCCCTTTCAAACATCCAAGTCGTGATCGGATGATTATTCGGAGTATAAGATAGATTCAAAATTAAAGGATTATGGTCCGACAATAAACGCAGTCATTTATCTACCATACACGCAGCTTTCAATGAGTTTGATATAAGCATGTAATCTAGTCTTGCATGTCGCGAGTGTGGATATGAATAGAACGTGAAGCCAGGGTCTCCACTATGATTATGTTTCCACCCATCTATTAGGCCATGTACCATACACAAATCTTTTACCGCCCGAAAAACTCTAGGTTTCCTACCATGATATTTAAATTCCGGCCCCATTGTCCAGTCCCCAGGGAGATGTAAATTAAGATCCCCGCAAACTATGAGAGGTAGGGGCCAATGAGTTATCTCATTAGAAACATATGTGAGCGTCTCTGGTTCATCACAGACACTCCCATAAATGGTGCAGATTGTCATTTTATTTAGCCCCTTATTATACTTGCATTTGGTGATTGCCCATCTACCGAATTTATCAGAAAGTACTCTGTCAAATTGGAGCCCCCCACCTTTTGCTAAAATTGCCACCCCCTTAGTTCGGACTCCCTGTGTCGAAGCGGTGATAAGGTTATACCCCAGTGATTTCAATAAGTAATGCTGCGAACCTTCAATATTGGTCTCTTGTATACAGACGATATTGGCTTCCATTAATTGTAGCCCCGCTGCCACCTTCTGCCTTTTTTTGATATCATTGAGGCCACAGATATTTAATGAAGCAATTTTTAACTTACCCATAATGTCATAAATGTTGTTGCTATTTGCCTTGCGTCATATCCTTGTCCTAGTCTCCTGGTCATTACAAACTTATCTGACTTCACAGTAACAAAGTCTTTTTTACCCTTCATGTGCTTGAGATTTCTTGGTCCTATACTCCCCCCCACTTCTCCCTCATCCCACCCTTGATTCCCCCCACCACTCCCCCTTACCATCCCATGAGGCATCCTAGGTCCCTGGTCCTCGGTGTTGGCGCCCATATGGTCAGATCGCCACTCGGACCCCGCGGCCTGGGCAGGTTTATGGAATACTGTGTTTCCCAAAGCCTTTATACATATTCATATATCATTTCAAAATCTGGGGAAGGTGTTTGATTGTTAAACTTCTTTGAGAGATGGCTGTCTTAGGCTGACAACAACAAAGTAAATAAAAGACACAATGATTTTAGACTATAACTTTGTTTTGAAGTTTTGCTTGGTACACTCTAAACTAAAAAGGGGTAATCCTCGATCTACTCCCCAAATCTGAGAGCCGAGCCATGTGCCATCTCGTACAGACTGTCAGGCCCTAAAGTGCAGGGATGAGAACCATGTTCCATACTGTTAAAACAGAGTGTACTAGAAGCTAAAAACAAACATCAGAGCAGTGTACTCTCCCATACTGACACCCTGCACACCCCAGAGTGAGGGTTATAGAACCGTTCGTCAGGGGTAATAAACACTATATAAATGCTAACACCATACCATTATAGTGTGTGGAGTCAGTGCACAACCAGCAAAACAGATGCAGTAGGGCAGGAAATAAGCTAGACAGCTATTTCCCTCCATGTGATCTGATTGAATGGAGCCACGTTTCAACGCTGAAAACGGACAGGACTATTCAGCAATATTCACCAAAAGGCGGTGAGCTGCCATTAAAAAAATGCCTGGGCGGGGATTACGTTTAAGATGATGGCAATGCAGAGATCGTTCTATTTTATAAGGACATTAAGACTGGTATTGCTCTCAACTAGTGGTGATTACAGCCCTTAAACAAGTGGTTCAACACATCTTTCAAGCGCCTGTGCATCCCCCGATGTCTAAATGCGTGTCTGGCCTGGCTGCGCAGGGATAAAACAGGGATCCACTCTACGCTGAAAGGGAGATGACAGTTGCTCAAAATAGATGTTCATCCTCATAGAGAACACCATTGCTGACTTTCAAGTCCTTCAAAGACGGAGGAAAAAAGCGAAGGCACCATCAGGCCACCGTTGGATTTGCCAATCTAGGATCATGCAAAGGGATCAAGAACTGCAGGCGGATCGGAGCCTGGAGCAGAACGGTCAGCTGCGCAGTCCCCGAGTTATGAAGGGCTCAGGAGAGAATGAGTGCGGTTTAGTTGGCCAGCAGAGGCGTGGCGCAAGCTCGCTGCAGGCATGGAAGAGACTTGAGCTCAGGAGGAGCGGACAGCGGCGTGTGTGGCGCGTGCTGCCCGGATTTTGAACCCAGGGGTTCCTTTGTGTTGGTGAATAAGTTAGTCATGTAGTAGGACGTTGATTCTAAAAAGGCACCCATGCGTGTAAATAACCGGTATTGTGTTGACCACAATTGCCTATTAGTGTTGCACAACGATTACATCTTAGCCCGCGTCGAAAGTTGCACTTACAACAACTAATCCAATAGCTTGTGTCACAATTCTGCGTTACCTCCAGCTCTTGCTCCTCGCTCTGCTCCAGCATCTTCCGGAAGCTCACCAGACTCCACACATTCTCCCTGTGAGTGTAAGCTGCAAGCAGCACACACTTCAAACTCCGATGTTGCACTTCCGGTGCACGCTGTCACAAGGAGGAACTACCAGTGAAGCGTGTGCTCCAAGCCTCACTAACCTCAGATGGGAAGGTAAATGTAATGACGTAGCCAAAATAAAGTGTGAATGCAGCCAGCCAATCGAAGGGAAAAAAAGCATTTACAAATGCAATAGGACTCGTATTTACGCGAGTCCTATTGCATTGTAAATAAAACTGCGGTCATCCAAGAAGGCAGGAACGGAAGTGGGTGGGGTATTGTGGTGGGCAGAGAAGTGACAGACTGCGGGAGGGAACTGGGGAGGCAGGGGAATAAAACTTTTTTTAAAGTAAAGAGTCTGAAAACTATGGAAGGAGAAAAATGACAACATAGCCGTCAGGAGGCGGGGTTAAGTCGAGGAAAACCAATCAGATTGCAGCATTTAGGAATTCGGCCAATCAAAAAGATAGGCAGAAAGTGGACAGAGCTTCCCCCACTATACTGTATACAGCATCTCTCGACGAGGTTGCGCATGCACTGCCTATGCAAAATCTAAAACGGAGCCATCATTGTGAGACTCTTCTACAGAGCTACAAAGTATGGGCTCCATTGAAGGCTTGAATTTCTGTCTAAAGATTGTACCCACATCTCTTGCAGGACTATTGATTCACAGACCCCCTGGCTGCTCTCCCAGCCTAACTTTAGATCTCTGCAGTTTCATTGTGCAGAAGTCACTACATTATGCTAACTACACGGTCCTAGGAGACTTTAACTTACATATTTTGGACCCCAACTGTACTCGTACATCTCATCTGATGATGTCACTTGAGGGGGAAAATCTCACTCAACATGTAAGATCCCCTACCCACTGTGCTGGCAACATTTTAGATCTGTTTTTTTCTAACATTCCGTCCTTGGTCATGGAGCCCCCGCAACACACGGTATGGACAGACCATTTCTTGGTCCATCCTCATGTATTTGGGAAACACCACAACTAGGTGGAAAAACCTGTAAAATACCTAAAGTGAACTTGAAGAAACTGACGTCGTAATCCTTCGGTCCATCTCTGTTGGAAAGCCAAACTCAATTCAACAATGACTCTAACACTAACTCGAATGCCGTGACCAGGTGGATCTCGCACCCCTTGGACAACTTAGCCCCAGTTAGGTTAGGCGGATCCTCTAGAAATTCTCTGTCCGCCCCTTGGTTCTCTGAGGAACTCACAGTAGAAAAAACTAAATGTAAACAAAAAGAACGCCTTTGAAGCAAAGAATATTGTCCTGCGGCCAAATTGGTTTACAGGTAAGCTCTAAAAGAACTATGTGGTCTTCTAGAAGAGACTACTTTGTAAATCGAATGAATACAACAGAGAACTCCTGCAAAGAAATCATTAGGCTAGTCAGTACTTTTACCAAGCCAATAGATGGTACCGTCATTGTGTGCTAAATTGTCGAATTTCTTTGAGGAAAGAATCTTGAATGTCTATGGTGCCTTTACGACGAGAATGGAAACTACTGAATCAGATGTTGTGGAAACCCATGTTTGAGGTCTCCTTCACAGAACTTCCCCCTATCTCACAACAGGAATCATTGGTAGAGATCCTGAAATGCAAAGCGGGGTCCCCAGAAGATGCATGCCCCCCAAAAATATGGAGAGCACTGGTCCACCTTATCAATCTCACCTTGAACCTCTCATGGAAAAGTTCACTAGCCACTGGCATCTTCCCAGAGTCTTGGAAACATACTATGCTTCTGCCTCTCTTGAAGAAGCCCAATGCTGATCCGCTGAGCTTAACTACCGATGGATCTCACAACTTCCAGCGCCGGCTAAGATGCTGGAAAAATTGGTTCAACATCAACTGACCAATTTCGTGGACAAATGCAGAATTTTACTCGAAATGCAGTCTGGATTTTGGGCTGGCTTCAGCACAGAGCCAGCTTTGTTGGAGGTAGCAGAGTCCATAAGAATGACTGTGGGCACAGGAGCCTCAGCCATGCTAGTGCTTCTGGACTTGTCCGCAGCTTTCGATACAGTGATTCACCGAATCCTACTTGCCAGGCTTAAATGTGCGGGAGTGGAGGGGATCGTTCTCGCCTGGCTAAAGTCCGATCTTAGTGACCGTACGCAAAGGGTCACTCTTTACCCATTTAAGTCAGAAGCCAAACCCCTACATTGTGGGGTACCACAGGGATCGTCTTTGAGCCCCTTACTCTTTAACATATATCTGGCTCCCTTCTCATTGCCAAATAGATAATAAGAGCGATTTCCTATGCGGACGACACCCAGTTGATATTCTCCTTCAAGGACCATTCGGTTAACTCCTTCTCCAGATTCAGGGGATGTCTGAAGGACATGTCCAGCTGGAAGAACAATAATAAATTAGAGTTTAAATGCAGAGAAAACTGAGGTCCGTTTTTTTTGGCAAGGCACACACCAACCCTGTCGGCCAGACTGTGGTGGCTGAAGGAAATGGGACTTCCCGCCACCCCACCCCCCCCATGCCCCTCAACCACGGCAAAAAAACTTGGCCATAAAATGGGAACCCGACCTGACTTTCACAACCCAAGTACAGTACATTGCATCCTCCTGCTTCGGTATACTGTGAAGCCTGAGAACATTGCTACACTTATTACCTGAGAGCTACTACAGAACCATTGTTCACGCATCAGTGAGGAGGTTGGAGTATGCGAATAGTCTCTACCTGGGACTGCCTGCATATCTGATTAAAAGATGGCAAATGGTGCAAAATGTGGCTGCGAAATTGAGCAGAAGAGTGCCTTTTAGACAACACATCTCTCTACATATTAAACTGCTCCACTGGCTACCTGTAGCAAAACAGACAGAACTCAAGGCCCTGACTGTAGCCTTCAGGGCTCTGAGAGGAAACTGTTCCAGCAACATTAGGAAACTAATCCGCCCCTGTCAACAAAAACGCTCATTAAGATCGAACTCCCAGAATCTGCTCTGCGTACAGAATTGGAATTGAGGAAAGCGCTGTAGACCTGGCTATTCAGCCAGAGCTAGACCCCCGCCATTCTTTCTCTCCCGTTGCCTGCTATAGCGCTGGGACACCTCTGTTTGAGGTAGCTGTTGCGCTTTACAACTGTTTTATTATTATTATTCTTATAATAATAATAATAATAATAATAATAATAATAATAATAATAATAATAATAATAATAAGTCACTGAGGAGTTCCGTGACCATATAGAGGAGTAAAGCTGAAGGCCAAATTCTTTTAGTACAACATGGCCCTCCAAGGTGTCTCATAAAACCAGGTGAATATCAAACTAAACTCCCCAATATACAGCCAGTAATTAGTTGCAAACACTTATTATATGCAGTAAAATGTAACTTCCTCTGAAATATAGCTGTAATTTGTGTGTGATAACATGCAGAGAAATTCCTATTTCTATATAATGAACTATGGCCCACATGTATAACATGTTTTAGTGGTCGCAAATGGAGAATTGGGCCGTTTGTGACCGCTAAAGAGCCTTTGGCATGTACTAACCCATTTTGTGAGGCTATTACCTATTACTGACTCACAAAATAGGGTTTGCGAGTCGATATTAGGAAGGGGCGTCTCAAGGGTGTCCCTTCTTAATAGTGAGTCACAGGGGGATGTATTAATGTTTTGCAATCGGAGTGCAGTCTCAAAACATTTGCAGTTTACCGCCTACCTCAAGTAGGTGGTAAGCCAGTCACAAACGGGAAGGGGCTCCCAGGGGACCCCTTTCCATTTGTGAACGGTAGCAAAAGCATTCACACGGACCACTGCTACCTGTTTAAAAATGAAACTGAAACATTTCCTTTTTCTTTTTGAAAAGCATCCAGTTTTCCTTTAAGGAAAAAAGTGATACATTAAAAACAAAATCCTTCTCCTTCGTACACACATTAGTGGTCCCATTGTGACCTCCCCATCGGTTCATGCTCAGGACTCCTTGATCCTACTCAACCAGCAGAACTTCGTACCCCCTTTTGTAATATATTTATTGAAAAGCAAACACAAACATGGTGGTCTGCTATTCCCAGCAGGCCACCATCCCTGTGTTTTAGCGATTCCCAATAAGTCTCAAAATGCGACCTATATGAATATTTGAGGTAGGTCAATTGGGACCCCATAAGGGAAGGCTTAATCTGTCTGAGACACATTTTTACATCGTATTTAGTGACTTCAATCAATCCGGGGTTATAGAGCGTAGCTACTCACCCGAAGGGGTCTCAAGGCGCTGAGGGGAGGTGGGGGCACACAGCTCCCTGAAAACTATGAGGTTCTGTCGAAGAGCCTGGTCTTGCGGTCCTTCAGGAACTTGGGGAGTGATGGAGTCTGCCGGAGGTTGAGGGAGAGGGAGTTCCATGCCATGCAGTGAGGAGGGAGAAGGTGCGTCCTCCTGATCTGATCTGGTCTTCTTTATGCATGGTACAGTCGCAATGGAGAGCTGGGCCGAGCGGAGGGATCTTTTGGGTGCGTGAGGCGGTGGTTCATGTATACGGGTCCGGTGTTGTGGAGGGCATTGTGGGTGTGGGTCAGAAGCTTAAAGGTGATTCTCTTCTCGACGGGGAACCAGTATAGAGTCTGTATGTGTTGGCTGATGTGGCAGTGGCATGGTAGGTTGAGGACTTGTTTGGTGGCGGCGTTCTGGACGTTCTGCAGTTTGCGGGTGAGGTTCTTGTTTGCTCAGGCATTGAGTGCGTTGCCGTAGTCTATTCTGCTGCTGATTTATGGCGTGGGTGACGGTTTTCCTGTCTTCGAGGGGAATCCAGTTGAGGGTCTTAAGGAGTCGACTGAGGGTGTGGTAGCAGGAAGCGGTCCATTTTGAGTTCAGAGTCCAGGATGATTCTAGGATTGCATGCATGGTCCGTCTGAGGGAGGTTTCCGGAGGGCAGGGGGCAACTAGGTGCCATTCTAGGCATCTGGGTGTGGGCCCATGATGAGCACCTCTGTTTTGTCTGTGTTCAGTTGTAGGCAGATGTTCTTCATCCATCTGGTGACTGCTTCCATACCGTCTTGAAAGTTATGTTTGGTGAGGTTGGGTTCGTTGGACAGGGAGATGATGAGTTTGGTGTCATCTGCGTTTGATACGATGTTGAGTTCATGTGGTCTGACGATGAAGGCAAGTGTGACTTTGTAGACATTGAACAGGGTTGGGCTGATGGAGGAGCCTTGGGGGGACTCTGCAGGTGGTCAGGGCGGTTTCCAAGAGGAAAGGAGGGAGTCTGACTCTTTGTGTTCTGCCGGTGTGGAGGGAGTGGATCCTGTCAAGGGCCTTGTTCTGGATTCTGGCTACGTGGAGTCTGCGGGCTAGGGTGTGATGAGAGACTATATCGAAGACCGCAGAGAGATGTAGGAGGATGAGGGCCACAGTCTCCTCTGTTGAGCAGGGAGTGGATATCGTCTGTCGCAGCGAGAAGGGCGGTTTCACTTCTATGGTTTCTCCTGAAGCCTGATTGGAAGGAGTCGAGAATGTTGCTATCTTCTATGAAGGCGGCGAGTTGGTTGTTGACCGCTTTTTCCAAGACTTTCGCTGGAAACAGGAGTAAGGAGATCGGTCTGAAGTTTTTGAGGTTGGTGGAGTCTGCAGAGTGTTTTTTCAGGAGAGGGTTGATTTCTGTGTCTTTCCAGTCATCAGGGAAGGAGGCTTGTTCGAAGGACTTCCTAATTGCGAGTTGCAAAAAGTCACAATTAGGTCAGGGGCATAGTTTCGGGGGGTTGAGGGGTGTTTATATTATTACATCCCCCTTAATAAATGTATTTTCCGATGAATAGTTGGGTACAGATGCTTAAAGTCTGGTATGCGAGGCCTCAGGGGAGTTACGCGCTATATAAGTTTATTTTTCATTTCATTTCATGATTAGGCATCTGTCTGATTTCATCTGGGGTTTTGGCCCGAACACATTGACAAAAACACATGCACACTCTGGCTCATCTTTGTTTTGGAAACCCTAAAAAATGTTGGTTATTTTACAAAATATTGTGTTTATCTCGCATAGTACTCCTACCAATTCTCATGCTTCTCCCTTTCCACTGCCTCTTAAGCCCCTCTTATGTGCCCTGCTTGTTGTATAATGTATTTTAACATTATATGCCAGAGTTATTGTTGG
This sequence comes from Lissotriton vulgaris, assembly GCF_964263255.1. Taxonomy (NCBI): domain Eukaryota; kingdom Metazoa; phylum Chordata; class Amphibia; order Caudata; family Salamandridae; genus Lissotriton; species Lissotriton vulgaris. The sequence goes on along the minus strand of NC_141698.1, from coordinate 772,095,696 downwards.
GAAATCTGAAGCTCATCCCCCGCCCCCAATCTTGCTGACCAAGCTACACACCTGTCCTGGTTAATTTCCTGGATTCTGGTAGTCTTTTAAAATGGTGATAGCGTATTTTGAGGCATTGAAGAGAGTCCCCGCTGAGGTACTCAAGAGATGGATAATGCCACATAAGATTGCTACTGTAGAAAGGGCTAGATGATTTTTTTGGCTCGAAAGGTCAATTGTGAGTTAAGGAAAGCCTATGCGAACAGTTGTATTTGAATAATCTTAAATATTTAACAAACGTTTGGCAGAGAAAAGAGATACTCAAGGCTTGACATGAATATTTCAGAAAGGACTGGGATACATTGGAATTAAGCTTTAAATCAGCACTTCTCTCTTAGTTTTGTAAGTTGGTAGTGAGGCATCTGAATAGTCAGATGTTAAATTTAGCTTTCGAAAGCAGATACATGGCTCACTTCTTGTTCTAAATTTTACGGGGATGAAGAAGCGCCTCTTTCTGGTGACCATTTACCTTAAAATATACAGAGATATTTCTTCATGGTTTCTCTGAGTGAAGTCTGCAAAGTCACACAAAGAAGCATCGAGAATAAGTCACAGTCCAGGTGATGAGGTCCCAATTCACCTACATGCCCATTATTAACTTTCTGACGACATGGCAAACCTCGACTGTCCTATCAGAAGTCAGCTGGAAGGACTGCAGGTCTGGGTTTACGTGGAGAAAATAATTGTGAAGGTTCAACTGAAGTTCAGAGAAGGACTTGAGACGAGAAGTGTCTGAACGTATACTTGACATTACCAGATACTCATTCATAATGAAAGCAGCTATCTATTAGTAATTTAAGGACCTCTCCGCCACATTTGATATGGTTCACAGGTCCAAACTACGGAAAATCCTGTATGTTATCGGTGTGAGGAGGTGTTTCTGATATTTATTTTACTGCTTTGGTTTCAAACACATTTGATAGCAAGTGCAAGATGTAATACATGGGAGCTGCTGATCCTTTCAGTTCTTGAAGAGGAGGAAGGCAGGGGCACCTACTTGACCCATTCCTATCTCCTGTGCACTCACGATTTGGATGACACCTTATTGTTAGCCTAGCTAGGTCTGCGTAAAATGGTGGTAATTTTTTCCTGCTGTTACTTTACACAGCTATTAAAGTATCCATCTTACAGCCAATGGACGTGGGCGATTGGTAAAACTATACGGGCACTTTATTGAACTGCTAGGCCTCAAAATAAACTTGAGGGAATCAAAAATAACTGTTGCCTCACATTACACCAAATTTATGTCTGTAAGTATTGCTAACCGTATATGTGAGAGGATTGTAATATAAACGTACTTGGGCGTCACGTTTGACACCAAAATATATTTGTCTTGTTTATATTCGAGTAGGATACATTTCCAGAGACTCTTTAATATCTCCTTTACAAAAACTACAGGGGAATTCCTACTAGACCTATGTTAAAAATATATTTTGCAAACGGTAGCTGTCTGGTTGTCTATGAAGATCGTATTTGTGAGAACAAAAATGTGCAATCTCTCCAGATAATGGAAAACACATAGTTCATCCAACACTTGCTTATAATTGTGTCCCATCAGGAGCAAAGCCCTACCTGATCTTTGAGAATGGGTTCGTGGATATCCTTTTGGGCTATCCCTCGCACACATTTAAATGGAGGTATTTATATCATATCTTGGTTTAGGAAAAAGTATTACCTAGTCATTGGGTTGAATATGCTGTGAGATTAGCTAAGGGTATAAGCTGTAAAGGCATCGACTCCCACCTAAGCATGGGCGAATTTTGCGGATCTCGCGTTCGCGAATTTGCGGATTTTTGAACTCGCAATCCGCAAAATCCGCGAATTCTTGCGAATTTGCGGATTTTTTTTTTTTTTTGTGTTCGCAAGGATTTCTGCCAGTTCGCGAGGGTTTCGTACCAGTTCGCAATTGCGAACTTACATTTCGTCGCGCAACGGTCGCGAATTATGTTGTTTCTACGTCTGGTTCATCATCACAGGTTCCCAGCACCCTCTGTTTCACCACTGCAACCCTCTGTTACATCAATGCCACCCTCTGGTTCATCATTACTGTAGATTATGGGGGGGAAAAGCAAGCACACCATCCCTGCTTCAACTCAGATGAATTAATTTGGGGTTAGTTTATTAATGTGTCACTGTTTTAAAATTCCAGTCTGGCACCTGCTTCCTTATCTGTAATTTTGCTTTCTGTTGCAGTGCATTTTTTTTCCCCAGGACCTTCTTTGTGGCCTACTTGTAGCTATTGTATGAGCCTGCTGTGAGGGTCAGAGCAGGGTCATACAATTGTTGCAACTAGCAACTGAATTCTGGAGGGGCCCCAGTCAGGAAGCACTACCGGGAATTGTTACTAATGATGAGTTTGAACTCTTGCCCCTGCCGAGTGCTTTCACTTTTGAAAAACTCGTTTTTCTGCAATTTCGCGGGGTTCGCGGGGTGCGAACACGCGCAAGATCGGATTCGGAAGCCGCAAATTCGTGCGAATATGCAATTTGTTTTTTTTGCGGCGTGTTAGTTGGCAAGGTTTTGTGCGTTTTTGCGAGCCGCTCGTAGCGCAAGACGCGAAGTTACCCTCGCGGTCGTTCAAGGGCGCAGCCATCTTGTTTGCCTGACGTATTTCCGTTTCCGGGCGCGAAGTGTAATCTCGCAAAGTCCGCGGTTTGCCACTACAGTCTCGCGCGTGTTCGCAAGGAAAATCTCGCGCGAACTTACCCGCGCGGTCGTGAACGGGCGCGGCCATCTTGTTTCTCATTCATTGCTATGGTTCTGGGCATGGTCTTTGTATCCTCTGTCAATCTCTGCCATCCTTTGCTTGTTTGAAGTTTTTTTTTATCTATTTTACTTATTATCTGTCCCTCTATTTTTCTAGCCCTATATTTTTGTGTTTACTGCTACTTTTGGTTAATTTTAAACTACTTTTGTAAACTCTTTTCTTTTCTTCTCTTCCCTATTCTATTTTCTTTATTCCTTTCCGCCCAGACCATGGTGAAGGGAGCCGGGAAGCATCCCGAGAAGGGGAAGGGTCCCGCACCCCGTGTCCGGCTCCCGTGCGGGCGTTTGAGGGGGGAGCTAGTGATGCCACGGGAGATCTTTACCCCGGAGGAGGTGGCCCAACTCATTTTTTATGTTCAGCGCCGCCTCCCCAGGACCATCATGGGAGGCGGCAAGATCAGTGCCGGGTACGGGGCCCGGGAGCGCCGGAAGCGGTGGGAGAAGGTGTGCCAGGCCATTTACCACCACTCTCGGGTCTGGCGCACCTACAACCAGGCCACCCACCGCTGGACGGATGTCCTGACCCGTGAGCGAGATCTGCTCGACCTCCTTGGCCTTGAGATCCCCGGGCTTGGTGAGTAGTAGTAGCTATGTCTTTACTACTATGTTTTCTCCTGCTGTGTTATTATATTGCAAATTTTTGTTTTTTACCAAGAGCAATAATGCTGCTCATTACATTGTAGGTACATTTTATTTCAAAATCTTCTGTGCATTTCAGGTACACTGCTCTCCTTCTCAGTAGTGTTGCTACTATGCTTATTTGTTTTAGATTTTGTGTTCATTTCATTGGCCTGTGAAATTATGTATGAGTGTAGTTGAAAGAACTGCGCAATGCTACACACTAAGGTTCAGATTTTTAATTACCGGCGCATCCCTGCAAAGTTGCAGGGATGCGCCAGTAATTGTGCGTCACGCCACCATCACCCATGGTGCGCCGTATTACAATGCGGCGCGCCATGGGCCCAAAACGTCACCAAAGCGTTACGCATCTGTGCCGTAAAGGTGGCGCATTGCTGGAGTTGCGTCGCAACGATGGTGCAGCTCCATCAATTCTCTGGGGTGCCCTATCTCCCCAATGCTGCGTCAAGCCGTACGTCTGCTTCAAGCAGGCGCAGGGTTTGAGTCACGCATCATTGTCCTCAAAGTGACTGATTGAAATCTTGTAGATTTCCCTCAGCCACTTTTAGGATGCGTTCCTGCGCAGGAACGCCCTCCCTTGCGCCGGAACACCCCTATTGGCGCAGGGCTTTACAACGTGATGCATCTCCCAGATGCGTCACGTTGTTAATATACGCCGCACCATTGCGCCTCTTTTGTGCTGTCGCTGCGTCACAAAAGTCACGCAACAATGGAGCAAAAGAGCCGCAAGGGCCTTATAAATCAGCCCCTACAGACTCAAGTCCAGTCCTTCCTTTGTACACATGGCGATAAGAAGAAATAGTGGTGGTGGATTAATAGTTTGAGTATTTTAATGACTGGTGAATGTAGTAGGAAACTTTAGTGTTGTCGCTGATCTTCAATCACGATGGACTTTGGCTGTCACTTTGCGTGCTGCGGACTGCTGCTGCCAATCCTAGGCAAACCTTTTTAGTACTTTGTTTAGTGAGTTACATAGGGTAGTTTCCAATTCGACGGTCCGCAAATCAAGCAATACTAAAGTAATGACGTAGTCGACCACATGAGATTGGTCAATAATATATCCCGTGGAGTCGTTCCCTATTTGCTATTTCGCAAAAATATTTTGTTACTTTGTTAGTTCTTTTTTAAATGTTTGATTTGGTTGAGAAATAAATATCATCCATGTTTTCTGTTTTTCTTTCTTTCATGTTGTACATCAGCTTCCCCCAGGGGCAAGAGGAGGACACAGGAGGAGGAGGAGGAGGGTGCTGTTGTCGATGCAGGCCAGGACCGGGCAGTCGAGGGCTCCTTTGCTGGCCCCAGTAAGTTTTAATTTTAATATAGAGTACTTATTTTTTCCTAGCGTTCCTCATTCGATTTTTTCTAAATCGTCTTTGATCTTCTTGTAGACAGGATCTAAATTCTTATCCCTATGACTCTGTGTGGTATTACTAGATTATTCTTATTAGTCTGTCTGTGTAGCTAACTAAGATTGCACATTTGGCATTTCCATTGGACTCCCATTCTAGTCAGCAATAGCTCTATGCACTGAGTGTAGTCCTCTGGGATTGTCCATAATGTCTTTTCAAGTATTCTAAATGTTTATGCTTTGACCATTGCCAACAATAAAAAGGTGAATGACCACCACCAAGAAATAATAAGATACTACTTTACTTTTGGTTTGGATAGGACAATCCATTCTACTACTGTTGCAGGGACAAATCTGCACAAACAGAACTATGGACACTAAATAATGCATCGCTTAGCTTATCAATTATAATAGGTGCTGTAACTGTTAGACTTTCCACATACCTCAGTGATAACAGACTTTGTAGTTGAACCCCCAATCTCCTTACTGACTAGATAGTGTGGCAGAGTCATTTAGCTCCCAAAGTCACCGATGGCAGAGGCACGGACTCATGCTTGCAAAAATTCGAAAACCTTTAGCTCATCCACTCTAGTCTGGAGGACCAAAAACCACAGAGTCTATTTAAGTTTAAAAGCTTTATTAAAAGTAAACACATTTATTAAATTCAAGTTTGTCATAAAAGTGAACGTGTAACTGAAAATGGAAAAGTGCTTAGTGCTGACGATTAATTGGACACATTTCTTGTGGTCGAGCCGAGCTCTCACCTGGTTTGAACTTGATCCTGCTCGTGTTCTTAGAAGTCAAGGTTCTGTCTGTTAGGAGAAAAAGTGGTGCGTGTTTAAAAGTAAAAAGCAAACATTCATCAGTTGTGCCAAAAAGTGCAGCAAGACAACAGCCTTCCCTGGAAAAAGGGACATTTTTACTCTAGAGTACACAGTCAAAAATTATTAAATTGTACACTTTTTTTCACATTTCTTTCTTCCTCCTAGACCAAATATTATATAGTAGTGAGTGGTGTATTCTAACATTATTAAATGTACTTTGTAGGTGGAACATCTGGAGACGGGGCCAGCGCGGAGGTGGTGGCATTGGACGAGGAGGACAACTCTGGGGAGGAGGCGGTGCAAGTGCCGGAAAAGGACATGCCTGTGAGGGTTCACACGGTGGTGGCGGGCAGAGGTAAGCTATACATTCCTTAGTCATTGAGATTGAAGACTGCAGAGTGTGCTTTCTGCACGGGTGTATTATAAAAAAAGCAGGTAGTAGCCTCCTCTAAATGTACTTCGACTTAGCTGTGAAGTTTTTGGCGAGAAGAATCCCAATCAGATCTGAGGTGAACTTGATGGATGGGATGAACGAAAAGCGAAAGAAGGGTGTAAGTAAGTGTGGAAGCACGAGAAATGTAATGATGACTGGCAAAGAAGAATGATATGTGTTTGCTTGGTCCCCGAGGTGGCTGGGAAGGTAAGAAAATGGTATGGTGCATGGCTGGGTGAATGATGAAGCAAGGATGGGTGGAAGGAGAACAGCCTGGGTGGGTGAGACAGAAACTGTATGTGTGCAATATACTTTGAATGGATGGATGCCTGGATCATTCATGGTACTATCTGACTCTTAGATAGCATATGTGAATCTAGAGAGAGTAGACGGTCACTGGATGAACTAAGTGTTACTTTGAAGAGCATGTAACACCGCACCCGCACGTCCGTTCCAGTGTAGGAAAGGCAAGGAAAAGAAGTTGTAACGTTGTCCAAAGACTACCATGAATAGTAGCAGTAGTTTGTATTGCAACTTCAAGCACAGCATATATCCAGTTATTACGGTGGGCACTCCCTACCTCCCTTAATAACTTTAGTTTAGTAGTAGTACGTCATTCATGTGTGGGGGTATCACTGTTCACTCAATAATAAGCAAAGCACCTAAAGTCATCCCATATGTCATCAAATACATCCCATGTGAAGTGATAGATAATCAGATAATTTAGCTTCTTCATTTTCCTTTTCTAATACTCATTTGCACTGTAGGGTGAAAGCTAAATTAATTAAGCAGTAGCCCTTTTAACAGAGTATTCTCAGTGCCACCCGTAATAGAAAAGTAAGAGCTTCACCACCTGCATGTACTGGACCGGTACAGTAACGCAAGTCTGTCTCACTCACCATGGTGTGCGTCTGTTTTTCTCGGGTGCAAGTTCACTGCGCTGGCATTATGCCGGCTTGCATAAGATAACGTACCAATTTTCCTAAACAAGAGAGAAGAAGAAGAATAAGAGTGGTGTACTGTCATAGTCGACTGTAATAGAAGTCCATAGTGCTCGTAGAATTTGTTCCTTAAACTCCCACTAATGTTAGAGCAAGGATGAAGAAGTCGGAGGTTACATAGATACTGTCCTCAATAGTTATGCACTGTGCTTTCAATTTGCTACTTGTACTGTGACAACTTTCTGCTCAATCATTTTGTGTTAATCTTAAGGAGCATTGGTTACAGACTATGTCTTTCTTTTTTCATGTAGTTGCTCCTTCCAAATCCAAGACACCATCAAGGAGGAAGGAGCAGGCTCGAATGGCCCGGCAACGGAGGCTGGATGCCACTGTTGCTGAATATCGGCGGCTGGTGGCCCTGGAGGAGGAGGAGACGCAGTCTGGAACAACAACAACGTCCACTGGGACAGCTGCCTCCTCCTCCGTGCGGGCTGCCAGCCAGCGCAGTGCTCCAGCGGTACGGAGCCGGGCTACCAAAGCCAAACGCCACCGCCCAGCAGCAAAGAAAGCAGCTGCCCCTCACAGGATTTGCAAGGCACACCGGCGCCGCTTATCCCTCAGACTGTCCTACCTGGAGCAGGAGGTCCATAATTATAAGAACGTGGTGGAGGGCCTCCGCTTCGAACTTGCCACCCTCCGCAAGGAGCATGATGCCCTGGCTGCTAATTCCAACAGCACCCTGCCATAGTGTCCCTTGCCCCTTTTTTAGAGACTTTTGGGGGGTGGGAATTGGGAGTTGTGATTTTTGGGGACTTTTGAAGGACAATCGTTGGGGTTAGGGAGGGTCTTGCGGGAGATTCTTTTGTTAGGGCTATAAAAATATACTTTTTGAAACTTTATCTGACCATACCTGTTTTTTACTGCTTTTGAGTCTGGTGGGTGGGGGTTTAACATAACAGTAAGTTTGTTTTCCTGAATAGTCCTAGGACTTTAGTAGTACTACCGTCAATCAAATCTCTCGTCTCTCCTAATACTCCATTATACTACCTCCAACCAAACGCCTATCTTACCTGTAATTTCTGTTTGCAAGTAGGGCTAGGCCCAGGGCTGGCTCCACGGGAAACAGCAAATAAGGTTGGCAATACTGGGCGGATAAAATTTCCTCATAGCGGTGGTACTAGTGGTGTGACACAGTGGCAGTTGCTTGCCTATGAAAAAAAGAAAATGAAATCTGGTTTGTCCTCCTGAGCAATACAAAGGTACAATACAGAATATAGCAGGTGACAGAAGTACACTAGAACAGTGCCACGTTGTAGCCTAACAAATGTTAAAGTATAACTAATTCGGTTGAAGTTCTTTGACATTAGCCATGGGTCTTTGTCAAGCAGAGTAAGAATATATCCTCGGATTTCTTCACCAGCCTGTTGCTATCACCTTATCCTCCCCAGCAAGTGTGTGGATTTATTGCTGTAATTTAGTCACACATCAATCAAAACCACACAGCCCGGGGGAAGAGGGTTAGGGTTTGAAAAATGGATGGGTACGGGGGTTTTTGGGAAAGGTTTTGGGAGACAAGAAAAAGTAGCACAGCATGGACGAACAATTGTGAACATAAACAAATCTTTGGGTACAAACCTATCCATCAATCTTTGAAAGTGCATACACTACTGTAACTGCATGCATGTCAGTTAAAAGTAATTAGTACTTTCGACAACTGTGGAAGAAAGAATGCGACAGTACAGGGCGTGGGTGGAAATATTGATAACTATATTCAACATAAGGTCTCTGTAGCCAGATACCTGAGAGCCTTGCTGGTCACTATAAATCCATTCACAACAACACTCAATGGGGTTGGTCTGGAAGGTGTCAGGTTTACTCCCCGTGATCCAGTCGATGCAAATATGGTTCACCTCCAAATGTCACCAACACCCAGAAGTGTAAACACAGGGTGTTCGAGGCATTAGGCGGGGGAGAAAAATAACAAACTAAAATAAAAAATGTGGGATGGGTAAAGGTAGGGTCAGCAGGGAAAGGATACCTGTAACAGAAGACAAGACAGGCATCAGTGAAGTGCTGTCCTAACATACAAGGGTACTCTCATATAGTCTCACTAAATAGTCTGCAAGTCTCCCGCCTACTCATGGGAAATGTAGTTTCATAGTACGGTAGGCGCTTAGGGGCTGCGTAACCTGACAGAAGGTATAGTAGATAGAAAAGGAGAAATTGCTTTTTTTCTAGGTGTCCCCTCACTCACCAGGGTTGCCCCTTGGTGACATGCTTCATCATTGGGGCCATCCCAGTCCTCTACGGCCTGGGGCGTGCTGCGACTTGCGAATTACGTAGGAGCACTTACAAATGACTATGTGTGGTGCAGATGTGATAGTGGAGTGGACTAAGTGATGTGTTAAGGGATCAATGTAGAAGCAGAGAGAGAGCCAAGAAATGCAGTCACAGTCAGAGAAAAAGGCAAGGGATACTGTATCTATGTGGTTGTAGTGGTCCTGTTGGAAGTGGTAAGTAAGTTGCCCGCAGAAAAAAAATCCTCCTATTAGCGGCACTCCTCCATTGCAGCCGACGCTTCGTCCATCGATGTTGGTCACCAGAAGACACCCTGTCCACTGCCTGCCTGATGCTGAATTGTGGCTCGCTACTGTGAAGCCTGACTCCATCCTTTTTTCCCCATTGCAGAGACTGAAACCCGGCCTGTAATTATTCAACGAAAAACAGGAAGTGATATAATATTACAACACCACTGATAAATAAATATAAGGTATGTAGGCTGTGGAGTGCAAAAAGTCACAATTTGTTTTTCCTAGTAGACAGTACAATGTTTTTGAAAGTGCGTACTCTGAGTCACCTTTTGAAGGATAAATAAGTATGGGCAAATTAATGTATCGGATCTTGCCCCTCAAGCTAGGTGTACTGTAAACTGTGTTTTAGAACAAAATTAGATCTTCCTAGCAGTGCTCCCACCCAGACCCTTACTAAAGCCAGTCGCAAAAATGTAGAAGACCCCCAATCAAATCTCAAAAAACGAGGCCTAGCAGAAAACTGGTGACAAAACTTACTTTGAAAGTAAAAGTAGGCCGAAGTACCCTAATTACCCATTACCCACCGTGGATTGCATTCAAACCACTTGCAAGCAACCAAGCAAAAGTAGCCATAGCCAGCATCGCTCCAAGACTCGAAATCCCCCCCACTCAAACACATGCAATAGAAATACTGCTAACCCTAACGAACCCTAAGTTAAGAATAGTGGCAAAGGCTTTCTTTAACTATGCCAAATCCCCCCTTTCCCACCATGGATTTTCTTCAAATGACTTGCAACCAAAATTACACATTCTCACGAGTGCTCTAAGACCCCAGAACTCAGTTTGAAAAATCTAGAACACCCCGAAACACATGCAATCCTGCTGCTAGGGCTAACCCTAACGAACCCTAAGTTACAAAAAGTGCCAAAACTAAAGGCTTTTCCGCGCGGATTTTGTCCCAACCACTTCTACCCGGTATTAGACCTTCCCAGGAATGCCCCAAGACCCGGCAACCCACCCGCCAAGAAGCGTAACACCCCCAAACAGGCCAAAAGCAAAATCTCATACTTGCAATATTTCTGGGCCTTCGGTCCAAACGCGCTGCGTAGCTAGGCCATAAGTCGGGGTTGGCACGACGGATTTCCTGAAAAGCAAATGCAATCAAGATTAGAGTGTCCCAGCAGTGCTCCCAGACCACGAAACTCACCCGCAAACAGACGGAACCCCCCCTAAGAGCACCTCAAAGGCAAGCAAGTCATCAAAAACACACAAAAAATTCCGCCTGGGATTTGGTCCAAAACACTTTTATCCGGTATTAGAGCTTCCCAGCAATGGCCCCAGAGCCGTCAACCCAGGAGAAAACGAGTAGAAGACCCCCAAACAGCCAAAGAGCAAAAGTACAAAAATGGGGACTTAGTCACTTTTTCACAAATTTCCCAAATCACTCCGCGCGCGCTCTGCAGCTAGGCCCTAAGTCCCCTCAGCCACCATGGATTTGCTTCAAACCTCTTGCAAAGTAAAGTATATATAGCCAGCAGTGCTCCCACACCACGAAACTCACCCACAAACACCAGGAAGCCCCCCAAACAGGCCCCCGAAAACGCTACATAGAGCAAAATGTCAGAAATAGCCCAAAAAAAAATCGGCCTGGATTTTGTCCCAACCACTTCTACCCGGTATTAGACCTTCCCAGGAATGCCCCAAGACCCGGCAACCCACCCGCCAAGAAGCATAACACCCCCAAACAGGCCAAAAGCAAAATCTCATACTTGCAATATTTCTGGGCCTTCGGTCCAAACGCGCTGCGTAGCTAGGCCATAAGTCGGGGTTGGCACGACGGATTTCCTGAAAAGCAAATGCAATCAAGATTAGAGTGTCCCAGCAGTGCTCCCAGACCACGAAACTCACCCGCAAACACCAGGAAGCCCCCCAAACAGGCCCCCGAAAACGCTACATAGAGCAAAATGTCAGAAATAGCCCAAAAAAAAATCGGCCTGGATTTTGTCCCAACCACTTCTACCCGGTATTAGACCTTCCCAGGAATGCCCCAAGACCCGGCAACCCACCCGCCAAGAAGCATAACACCCCCAAACAGGCCAAAAGCAAAATCTCATACTTGCAATATTTCTGGGCCTTCGGTCCAAACGCGCTGCGTAGCTAGGCCATAAGTCGGGGTTGGCACGACGGATTTCCTGAAAAGCAAATGCAATCAAGATTAGAGTGTCCCAGCAGTGCTCCCAGACCACGAAACTCACCCGCAAACACCAGGAAGCCCCCCAAACAGGCCCCCGAAAACGCTACATAGAGCAAAATGTCAGAAATAGCCCAAAAAAAAATCGGCCTGGATTTTGTCCCAACCACTTCTACCCGGTATTAGACCTTCCCAGGAATGCCCCAAGACCCGGCAACCCACCCGCCAAGAAGCATAACACCCCCAAACAGGCCAAAAGCAAAATCTCATACTTGCAATATTTCTGGGCCTTCGGTCCAAACGCGCTGCGTAGCTAGGCCATAAGTCGGGGTTGGCACGACGGATTTCCTGAAAAGCAAATGCAATCAAGGTTAGAGTGTCCCAGCAGTGCTCCCAGACCACGAAACTCACCCGCAAACACCAGGAAGCCCCCCAAACAGGCCCCCGAAAACGCTACATAGAGCAAAATGTCAGAAATAGCCCAAAAAAAAATCGGCCTGGATTTTGTCCCAACCACTTCTACCCGGTATTAGACCTTCCCAGGAATGCCCCAAGACCCGGCAACCCACCCGCCAAGAAGCATAACACCCCCAAACAGGCCAAAAGCAAAATCTCATACTTGCAATATTTCTGGGCCTTCGGTCCAAACGCGCTGCGTAGCTAGGCCATAAGTCGGGGTTGGCACGACGGATTTCCTGACAAGCAAATGCAATCAAGATTAGAGTGTCCCAGCAGTGCTCCCAGACCACGAAACTCACCCACAAACACCAGGAAGCCCCCCAAACAGGCCCCCGAAAACGCTACATAGAGCAAAATGTCAGAAATAGCCCAAAAAAAAATCGGCCTGGATTTTGTCCCAACCACTTCTACCCGGTATTAGACCTTCCCAGGAATGCCCCAAGACCCGGCAACCCACCCGCCAAGAAGCATAACACCCCCAAACAGGCCAAAAGCAAAATCTCATACTTGCAATATTTCTGGGCCTTCGGTCCAAACGCGCTGCGTAGCTAGGCCATAAGTCGGGGTTGGCACGACGGATTTCCTGAAAAGCAAATGCAATCAAGATTAGAGTGTCCCAGCAATGCTCTCAGACCACGAAACTCACCCACAAACAGACGGAACCCCCCCTAAGAGCACCTCAAAGGCAAGCAAGTCATCAAAAACACAAAAAATTTTCCGCCTCGGATTTGGCACAAACCACTTTTAGTGCTTCCCAGCAATGGCCCCAGACCCGTCAACTCACCTGCAAAGAGGTAGAACAACACCCCCACAAGTGCTGAGTCTTTCTTCATTGGGCGTAAACCAGCCCTCTGCTTTGATGGAAATAGGAGTCTGGAGGAGGAGGATAGAGGAGCATGTTCTTCTGAACTTGTGAACCTGAGGAATGCAGACTGCGGCACCTTCTAATAAATTAGCAAACAAGTGAAGACAGTTCTGCTGATGGGCTTGTTTTTGTGATTATCTGATTAAAGTTTGAATTATATTAACTGTGCACAACAAAGAAAGACAGACACACAGGAATAAAAGTGAATAAGGATGAAAAAGAAAGTTATTGATTCGTTGTCTCATTTTCAGGGCTCGAAGTCGGTATCACGGTCCAGGAATAAGAATAAGGCTTCGTCATCATACTCTGCGAATTCAGCCAGGGTGAGGTCAGTCACAGTGCCACCTGACAGAGTAGAAATTCCCTCATCTATGGTGCTGGCCACCTCCTCTTCATCCGGCACGCTCTCTCGTACTCTTATATCTGGTGGTATGAGGTGCTGATTCATCTTGATCATTGTTAACCTCTCCACATTTTTGGGCGAGAGGCGGCTCCGTTTGGGAGTTACAATCCCACCAGCCGCACTGAAAACCCGTTCAGAAGACACACTTGCGAGTGGGCAAGACAAGTAGTTTAAAGCCAGGTTGGTGAGCTGTGGCCACAATTCTTTTTTCCCATGCCAATACGCCAATGGGTCAGAATTAACATAGACCTCTGTGGAGTCATTCAGATAGTCCTTCACCATCGACTCAAGGTCCTCCTCCAAGGTTCCTCCACTTTGCGTAGCTCTTGCTGTGCCTCTGACCTTTTGAGAACCAAACCCACGCAGAGCTAGCCAATCCTCTTCAGCCTCCAATGTTTCTGTTGTCTTTCGTGCAGATGATCCGGTTGCCGGTGTCTTTAACGGCTGAGAGGTCACTTGTGCCACAGCCACAGGTGCAGAAGTGGATTGTTTTGACTGGGGATGGCCTGCTGATGTACTGCCATTTCCTTCAATTTCCAGCCGTTCTGTTTCAAACTTCTTGGCTGACAAGGCTAGCCAACGTTTGTACTTTGTAACATCTTCATCAGCAAAAGGAAAGAATGCTCTGCCTGCCAGCGCCTTTTTGTAGCGTGGATCCAGAATAGTAGCACAAATGTAATGCTGTTCTGAGTGGATCTTTTTAAGACGTTCATCACCTTGTAGGAGCACTAATAATTGCTCAGCCAGAAGCAAAGAGTCTTTCTTTTTGTCATCTTTTCGAAACACAGAACACACCTCCTTCAGTTGGTCCTCCAGCATGTACAACAATGGGATAGCTTTTCCCAAATTAGAGTCCTCCTTGCTGACTGCACGTGTGAAGACCTCAAAAGGACAAAGCATGCGTGTTAGGCTTTCAACTATGTTCCATTGCGGCCCACCCATCCTCAGCTCCTCTATACCCTCTTTCAAGAAATATTGATCGAGTTGCGTATACTGCTCATACAGACGCTCAAGCATGTAGAAGGTTGAGTTCCAACGTGTTACCACCTCCTGGATGAGTGCTTTCACTGGCATTTGACATTGATATAGCATGCTCCTCAGCTGCTTGCGGGCCTTAAAAGAATGCCTGAAATGCTTGCAAATTTTTCGGCAGTTCTCCAATACACTGTACGCTGCACTGCGTTTATTACCCAAGAATTTTTGGACAACCAGGTTTATACAGTGCGCCAAACACGGCACTCTGAAATAGTAACCGTCCCTCATGGCCTTAACTATATTGGAGCCATTGTCCGTGGAAACATAACCAACCTTGCGTTTTAGTGGGGACAGACAGTTAAGGACCTTTGTGTTAAAGACATCCAAAATGTTTTCTGCTGTGTGACGTTTCTCCAAACCAAACATGGCTAGTGTTGCATGTTTCCGAGCACCTTTAAAAACAATGTTAGTGTCAACACCTGAGTTTAGCTTTGCTTTAGCCCCTGAAAAAGAGACCCAGTGTGCAGTGATGCACATGTAATCAGCGCCTGCGCCACTGGTCCACATGTCTGTTGTCAGATGTATAGTGTGAACAGCACTCTTCTGCAAAGCTGCCCCAATCACCTTCAGAACATCTTCATGTAGTGCTGGAACCGCAACTCGGGCAAAATAGAACCGGCTAGGAACCTTCCATTTAGGGCAGAGCGCTGTCACTAATTCTAGAAAACCAACCCCTTCTACAAAAGAAAAAGGGAGAAGGTCCAGAGCTAGCATTTTAGCCAGCTTAGTGTTATACAGACGGGTCATTGGGTGGTTGCGTTCATATTGCGCTTCTGTAAACAACATCTTTTTAATGTTGCCCTGGACCAATGATTTACGGGATGATGATGATCTCTTCGACCCAGTTACGCTCGCTGATGAACTTTTCCGCATTGATGTCTCACTCTCTCCCACACTCTTAGTGTGGCTCCCATGGGGTGTGCTGCTGACATGGGAACTGGGTGTAAGTGAAGTGTTTGAATCGTCTTCTTCTACCTCCTCGTCATCAGCAGATGACAAATCAACGTTTTCATTACGTGCAATTCCGGCTTTCTTGACCGCCTCTAGGTGCGGAAACCATTCGACAGCGTGCCTTCTCTCAAGATGACCTCTCTGGCCTCCGGTACCATAGTTAGAACCAAGCTTACCACGACTAAATCGAAGCTTACAAAGGCTACAAATGGCTACGTTTTCCTTTTTTGGGCAAACACTAAAGAAGTCCCAAACTGGAGACTTGAAATGTCTTCGGGGGCCGGAGGAGGCGGCGATACTGGTGGTGGTGGTCCTGCTGCTAATGACAGATGAAGTGGAGGATGTGGATTGCCGAACTTCAGTACGTTTTGCACTTTCACCACCACGAATTGAGGTCGAGGACGAGGTGGGTACCTTCTTGCGAAGAAATATGGAAGCGGTAGGTTTTGGTGTACTACTTAACTCCAAATGTAATGATTCCATTTCCATTGCCTCCTCGCCGACATCATCATCACGCTCAGCAGCTTCTCGGGATAGGGTCAAAATGTCTCTTTGCTGCATGCCCGGTGGGGCTGCAGTGACCTTTGTGATGACTGGCTCGTCGTCATCGTGAGAGGCTTCATCACCAGCAGTATCTGTCACTTCTTGTTGAGCCTCATCACACTCCATAGGTTTGAGTTTTTGGACGACCTTCCTTTTACGCTTAGGAGGTACCGGTGTCAGATCATGGTGTGCCTCTGCCTCACTGTCAGACCGCAGTTGTGGTTCCCAAGACAGATCACTTGCACCAGAACGAGGTGGGCTTGAAGAAGATGTAGACACCCCCCTTGATCTTTTCCTTGCTAGGGATGTGGAAGACAATGAATGATCATCAGGAGGAGTGGCTTCCAATGATACCTCAGCTTCATTGTCGATTTCCAAATGTGCCCCTACTTCGGGAGGAACAACTATTGTGGGCACTTGTGAACGTCCATGCACCTTTGCTTGCGCATCTCCTTTTGCTGCCTCTCCTTCCACATGTACTTGGGCGTGTACTTGCACATGGTGTTGTTGTTGCGGCTGTGGTTGTTCAACACTTGTCAGATGAGTTACAACAACCTGTGTTGATTCAGGGACATTGCTGCTACTTTCTTGCGATGAGCCAACATCACTGGTCGATGGTGATTGGAGAAGTACACTGACTGCCTCTGAAGCACTCAAGGGCTTTGACTTAAGTTGGCGTGGTGGTGGAGGCACTGAACCCAATGGAGCAGGGGTGCTGCTCTCAGGTTGGTCCCCAGCAGATCCTGCTGCTGCAGGCGTACTTTTTTTTTTGCTCCCAAAAAAAGTGGCGGGTGGCACACCAGCCTCCTTGGTAACTTGCTTCTTCTGCTCCTTACTAGCAACTTTCTTGCTAGAGGAGCTACGGAGAACTTTCTTTGGGGGCGGGGCCATCTTCTTCAGAGCAGGTCAGACAGCAGGCCGCAGTTGCACGAATTGTAGAGTTGTCTGAGGCCAGACGTGACGTCGCGTGACGTTATGCTGCACACACACACCGCTGCAGGACTTCTTCCTGGCACTGGTGGTTCTCTTGAGTCTTGTGCACCTAAAAAAAATGGAAGACAGAGGAACATCAGTTCAGTTATAGAGCACAAAAAAATCGAAAAACACTGCAAAATCAGCACAATCCCAATCCATCCATGCCCTCCATAATGTTTAAATTCAAGACAACCCACAGAAAGACTAGGCCCATGCAAGACTCACTACCCCTGGGCATAAATAAAGGTTGAAAAGTAGGCAAAATGGTTGGAGGCCTAACAACAAAGCCTGCATTCAAAATGGCCACTTGCCTGCCAGCACATGGCCAGTGCCTGTAGCTGCACTCAAAATGGCCACCAGCCACATGGCATGTCCCTCCCCATGAACACCCCCAAAAATCGAAAAACACTGCAAAATCAGCACAATCCCATTCCATCCATGGCCTCCATGATGTTTAAATTCAAGACAGCCCACAGAAAGACTAGGCCCATGCTAGACTCAAATACCCCTGGTGAAAAGGCCACAAGTACAGGCCCAAAAATCGAAAAACACTGCAAAATCAGCACAATCCCATTCCATCCATGGCCTCCATGATGTTTAAATTCAAGACAGCCCACAGAAAGACTAGGCCCATGCTAGACTCAAATACCCCTGGTGAAAAGGCCACAAGTACAGGCCCAAAAATCGAAAAACACTGCAAAATCAGCACAATCCTATTCCATCCATGGCCTCCATGATGTTTAAATTCAAGACAGCCCACAGAAAGACTAGGCCCATGCTAGACTGAAATACCCCTGGTGAAAAGGCCACAAGTACAGGCCCAAAAATCGAAAAACACTGCAAAATCAGCACAATCCCATTCAATCCATGGCCTCCATGATGTTTAAATTCAAGACAACCCACAGAAATACTAGGCCCATGCAAGACTCACTACCCCTGGGCATAAATAAAGGTTGAAAAGTAGGCAAAATGGTTGGAGGCCTAACAACAAAGCCTGCATTCAAAATGGCCACTTGCCTGCCAGCACATGGCCAGTGCCTGTAGCTGCACTCAAAATGGCCACCAGCCACATGGCATGTCCCTCCCCATGAACACCCCCAAAAATCGAAAAACACTGCAAAATCAGCACAATCCCATTCCATCCATGGCCTCCATGATGTTTAAATTCAAGACAGCCCACAGAAAGACTAGGCCCATGCTAGACTCAAATACCCCTGGTGAAAAGGCCACAAGTACAGGCCCAAAAATCGAAAAACACTGCAAAATCAGCACAATCCTATTCCATCCATGGCCTCCATGATGTTTAAATTCAAGACAGCCCACAGAAAGACTAGGCCCATGCTAGACTCAAATACCCCTGGTGAAAAGGCCACAAGTACAGGCCCAAAAATCGAAAAACACTGCAAAATCAGCACAATCCCATTCAATCCATGGCCTCCATGATGTTTAAATTCAACAAGACAACCCACAGAAATACTAGGCCCATGCAAGACTCACTACCCCTGGGCATAAATAAAGGTTGAAAAGTAGGCAAAATGGTTGGAGGCCTAACAACAAAGCCTGCATTCAAAATGGCCACTTGCCTGCCAGCACATGGCCAGTGCCTGTAGCTGCACTCAAAATGGCCACCAGCCACATGGCATGTCCCTCCCCATGAACACCCCCAAAAATCGAAAAACACTGCAAAATCAGCACAATCCCATTCAATCCATGGCCTCCATGATGTTTAAATTCAAGACAACCCACAGAAAGACTAGGCCCATGCTAGACTCAAATACCCCTGGTGAAAAGGCCACAAGTACAGGCCCAAAAATCGAAAAACACTGCAAAATCAGCACAATCCTATTCCATCCATGGCCTCCATGATGTTTAAATTCAAGACAGCCCACAGAAAGACTAGGCCCATGCTAGACTCAAATACCCCTGGTGAAAAGGCCACAAGTACAGGCCCAAAAATCGAAAAACACTGCAAAATCAGCACAATCCCATTCCATCCATGGCCTCCATGATGTTTAAATTCAAGACAGCCCACAGAAAGACTAGGCCCATGCACCACTCACTACCCCTGGTCAAGGCCCCAACAACAGGTCAAAAATCGAAAAACACAAAATTTTACAAAAAAAAAAAATCGAAAAACACAGAAAAATCAGCACAATCCCAATTCATCTATGGCCTCCATGATGTTTAAGTTCAAGACAACCCACAGAAAGAATCAGTCCACCCACCACTGAGTACCCCTGGGGAAAAGGCCCCAAAACAGCCCAAAAATCGAAAATCCCAAAATTTTAGTTGCAGCAACTGTAATGCCCCAAACAAACTTACTTGTAAAATTTCTAATCCAACAGTGATCCAAAGAAAGTCAAAAAGGCCTCAAATCCAAAGATCCAGCAGCATCCACAAAAAGTAATCCTTCCAGGTCCACATCCGAATGAAAAGTGACCAGGAGATGGACAAAGCACTGGGAGGAGCCTGCTGAACAGGAACAGGAAGTTGAAGACTATGGGGCACTTCCTTCCTCCCACCCCCCTGCCCCCCTCCCCAAAATGGACTCCTCGCTAAAAAAGTGCAGGCAAATGTCAAACTAAGGAGTTATTCACATAAAAATCATCATTTCTAGAAGGTTTATGCTGCTTGCTGGTGGATTTCTTGTGCAGAATTGCAAATTTATATTTTCGCTCGCCGCATCTCAAATCTCGCAATTGCGAAGTACCGCGAGACGTGATCTCGCCGTACTCGCGTTGACAAACTATCGCTGGCAAGCCGCGATGACGTAATCGCGCTCGCCAATTCCCGCGGGATCACACAGCAAGATCCAAAATGGCGCAGCACTCGCAAACTATCGAAAAAAACAACTCGGCAAACGATGATAAACGCCGCGCGCCGCAAAAATTGTATCACCAACGCCGCGCGCCGCCAAAAAAATCCGCTGCGTGCGAATTTGCGGATTTTGCGGGAAATCCGCAAATCTCGCGGATTGCGGATTTCCCGAAAATCCGCAAAATCCGCGAGCGGAACGGATTTTCCGCCCACGCTTACTCCCACCTCTGAAAAAATAAGGTATTGGTTTCAGTCATTTCTACTACTTTTGCAGAAATAGTCAGAGTTGTATGGGGTAGAAAAGCCTTCTGTGATGGCTTGTTTACCTTTAAGTATGTATGGTTTACAGGGTCTAACTATACCTGAGCCACATGAATAAGCCCAGTGAACATAAGAGTGTACCCATTTTAGGGTGGGTCTCTTTTGAAAGTAGATTAGCATACAGAAATATAGTGGCATATAAATTCCCTCTTGGTCCTTCTAGCCCTCCGGGAGAATCTGTACCCCGTGCACCTAAGTCACAAGATGTTACTCATCTTCCTTTTGTGGACCTCAAAGCATACTGAAAGTCCACAGCCAGTGGCTATGCAGGAAGTTAGGCCAGCACAGCCCTGCTCCCCATATGTGATGATGGATGTTTTGCCTCGTTATCCAGGACATCTATCCTCTGCTCCAGTTGCACTGTGAAATTCACAGCAGCAGTTTTGAAGACTGCCAAATTCTTCACTTTGAATGCAACTGCCTACCTATGATTCTCCACTCCCTGTCCCCATGCACAGAATTTTGTAGCTCAGTTTCCATTGAGTGCACCTTTCCAGAGAGGCCTGTAGTGTACTGCTAGACACGTTCTAGTCTTTTGGAAAGTGTAACCCACACTATACACCCACCCACCACAGGCGTCACGAGTCAGGTGACCCTGTGAATAAAGGAGGCTGAGCGCACGTGCTCGAGGCTAGTTTGCTAACCCACTACCCTGTGTCTGCGTCTCCCTAATCTGCAGAATGGGGGCCTAGGGCGCAACATTACAATGATGACGAGGCGGGTCATTCCCGTGTGTGCAGCCACTGTTCGCCGGTGGAGAAAAGGGGGAGAGAGGTGCCCGCGCAGAGGGCACCCCCGTACTGAGGCGCGACATGCCGAGAAGCCTGCGGGCAGGACGGAGCCGCGCAGCGTGACCTGAGGTGACCGGGAGCCTACCCCGCACCTTATGAGCCAGCAGTGAAGTGCCCTGGGAGGAAGTGCAGACCAAGCGGTGCCTACCCGCGTTGGCTGCAACTGAGTGACTCCCACCATAAAAGCAGACCGGAGTCCACCCGCATTGGCAGAAACCAGCCGCAACCGAGTGCCCCCAGGTGTGATAATCAATGCAGAGCCCACCCGCGTGGACGAAGAGGCTCGCTGGCCAAAGGTGAGCAACTGCGGGTGAGTGAAAGAAGCCAAGGAGCCGTGGCATGCCTCTGCCACTGACCTACCAAAGCCCCAACCAAAGCGGAGACCACCCACATCAAATGTAGACAGTGTCCTGCAGCCACACTACCCAGTGCCCGGCAACAGCTCCTGCACACCCCTCACCCTGCGCAGGGTGTAAACTGTAAGAGGCTGCTGCTGTGGGCTTGAGAAAGGTAAAGAAAAGAAACCGTGTGGCCCGAGGCGGATCGGCGCCATCACTCCTGCCAAGACAGTGGAGAGAAAAGTGAATGGCTGGCCGCTGCGCCTAACGTGTAGGAGGATGCAGGAGTGGAAATAGCTTCTGCACCGACACCCCGCCAAAGTCCGCCATGCCCTCCCACGGGCGCTCAGACTGCCAAAAGGAAAATGGAGCCAGCAAGTCCCGACAATAGCGCTAACTCCCCACCCCCTGCGCAGCAGGATAATTGAGAGGCTGCTGGGGGGGGGGGAGAACGAGGGAAGAGACAGCGGCCCGTGTCTGGTCAAGGTGGCCAACATGTACTGAAGCTTCCCCCCCCCCCACCTCTATAAAGTGAACAGACTGCCGCAGCAGCGCTGCTCCCCGCCCAGCCCATTGAGCGCGAGGAGCCGGCTGCAAAGGGCGAAGTGCACCGAGGGACAGTGTACCCAACTGCCCAAAAGCAAAGATAAAAGTAATGAAGGACTGACTCACCAATAGGGCGCGAGGGGTCCAGCTGTGACGCTTGAGTCCGGAAAGAGGAGTTGGGAGGCACCGGCAGATTGCATGCATGAGTCCCGGAGAGAGGCCCTGCGCCCAGCCTCAGGGCTGCACATAAGCCCGGCACAGACTGCAATGTGTCAGAAGAAGACTGCTGGCGCCTGGGAAAGTGCTCCCCTGCCATCTACTGGCCGTTTCTTGGTACTACAGGGAAGTTGGGCAAACAAACCTGCAACAATCCAAGGAAACACAGCAACAAAACAGAACCCACTGGTGCAGCACGTGACTGAAGGACACAGACCACCAGGGGAAAAGAAAGGGAGAGATCACTGCAGCCCTGCACTAGTGACCCCAAGCGTGCCAAAGCAAAGCAGACTCCCAGCAGAGGACAACAGGCTGCAAAGTGCCCATAGAACAAGGCAAGTGCACATTAGCACATAGACTGTACAGACTGCCACTATCCTATAGGAGTTGCATGACAAGGCTACCTGACGTGCCAGTGGTACCAAGACACCACAGAACTTGGAAAACGCAAAGAGGCACTGCGGAGTAAAGCGCCAGCAACACACAGACACAGAGCAGCGCAAGACTGGCGCAGGGACGCCACACAGCAGCGAGAAAGCAAAAGAGCGACATGAAGTAAGACACCGCCAGGACCTGCGGAAACAAAGAGGCGGGGACGCCTGATGGCCACAGGGGGTCACCACAGCGGCAACAAAGACACCAGAGTCTATGCCACCAAATGGAAATGCAGTGAGTTCCTGAGGAAGTGCAGCACACACGTTGAGTAGCGTGACGGAGACCGCAAAGCACACGAATAGCGCAGACAAAAGCGCGCCAAGCCAAAAGAACTGAAACGAAAAAGAACAGTGATCACGCAAATCACCGGAAGCATGAAGAATCACCAGGAGGAAGCCGACCCCCCAGTCTGATCGCAAGAGAAGAAGCCAACCACCCAGTCTGGTTGCGAGGGAAAAGAAGCCACCCATCCAGTTTAGTCGCAAGGAAGGTAAAGCCGACCACCCAGTCTGGTTGCAAGGAAGATGAAGCCAGATGATCGCCCATGAAGAAAAGAAAGATCCGACCAGCAAGATGGTCGCCTGCGATGAGAGATCTGACAGGAGGTCTGATCAGAGGGAAGTAGAAGTCCGTGGAGCGGATGTCCGGAAGAGGAACCACAAGGGATCCATGAGGAGGACCAGAAGAAGACGGACGCGACACCCACCAAGAACTAGAAGTAAAACAGTCAAAGGAAGAAGGTCGCGGCGACCGGTCCAGTCAGAGTGGAAAGAAGACAGTGTCCTAGAGCCAGGACAAGACCAGAGGGAAACGGGTGGAGTGCACGCCGCTCGGAGAAGCCTGGTCAGGAGGACAAGAGCAGCAAGATGACCGGACCGCGTCGCGAGGGAGAAAAGAAGACCGGAGTCGAGTGGCTTGGCGCCACCAGAAACAACAACGTCCAGGAAGATGGAGAAGAGTGGCACAACGCCACAAAGAAAAGAAAGGAGGAAAGGAATCGAAGGGCAGGGTGCCACTAGAAACAGCAACGGCCAGGAAGATGCAAAGAGGTGTGGCAAGCCAACACACACCAAAAGAGAAAGTAACATGTTCCGCAACATCGGGTACAAGGACATACATGTCCAGGGGAACATCTGTAGCACTGGGAGAAGAACAGGCATCTACTTACAGATCCTCAGAGAACCTGTCGACTGCAGGAATGAACAGGCTGGACCATTGGCAACACCTACCTTTGGGATTGAGCGGAAATCTGGATGGGGAGAGCGCTCAGACGTCAGGCAGAAGGAGAACTGACCACTCCACACCAGCCCGTGGATATCCAAGGGGAAAAGGCCTCAGGGACACCAGAGGCAGAGGGTCTCGACAAGAGAGATGGATCCACCGCCGTCTATTCTGCACGTCCCAGGAAGAAGAGGAACTTGTGCACAAAGGCAGGAGTCAACAACCACCCTCCAGGTGGAGCTACGGACTCTGAGGTAGTACTCATCGTCTCCTCCATTCACACGCAGACTGTGGAGTTGGAGCAACGCTGCGTAGAACACCCGGCCCAGTGGAAACCTGATGAAGAGGGCCTCTGGGATATCTCGTGGTAGGGGAACACTCGCGAGAGGGGCGTCCTAGTGAGAAGGATGTCTTTCAACTACTCCCTCCTTTGTAAAGAGAAGCCCGCTGCCTACACTAAAGAAACCAGGACTGAGTGATATAACACAACATCCATCAAATCTAACATCTTGTCATCTGTTTGTCGCCATCACAAGAGCGAGGCGGTAAGTCCAGAAGAGCACATCCACGGAGAACCAGGACGTTGTGCTCATATGAACTAGTGGTTCCAGCTGCGAATTTCCACCGTCGTCATCCAGCAAGCAGCCAAAGAGACTTTCTTGAAATTTGTGATACTTACATATCTTGTGTTTATTTCCTCTTACAGGTTCGGACTTTGTTCCTTTCAATTTTTATTAAATTTTGGGAGGAATGTAGTGTCCTGCTAGACACGTTCTAGTCTTTTGGAAAGTGTAACCCACACTATACACCCACCCACCACAGGCGTCACGAGTCAGCCGACCCTGAGAATAAAGGAGGCCGAGCGCACGTGCTCGAGGCCAGTTTGCTAACCCACTACCCTGTGTCTGTGTCTCCCTGATCTACAGAATGGGGGCCTAGGGCCCAGCATTACAAGGCCCTTCTGATTGATTTATACGGCTCACGCCACTGTATCAATAACGGCAGATCTACCTTCCAATTCAGGGTGCATGTTGCTAATAGATTTCGTCAAAGCGTTCTCCCCAGCAGTGAGCTAGACCTCACTAGGTGGTGGCATCCCAGATCTTTAGAAACACCTTTGGGTTTTAAAAAATAAAAACTTCACCTTTCTTCCTTCCCTTGTTGTCTGCCCTAAGGCCTGCCCATCAAGGCCACTGCCTTCCCGCTGTAACTGATTTCTCCACTGCACCTTGTACTCTGAGGTCAAGCACATTGCTCTGCGGCTAAACCCAGGCTCCTCAGTAAGGAGCTGCTGCCTTCAAGTGGGCTGACAGGGTAACTGGACAGACTGTGCTTCTGTAATCCAGAACCCGCATGAGCCTCCACCCATCTTCCTGCCGGTACCTATTATGATATTTTTGGGTTGAAATCAACTATTTTAATGAATGAAAAATAGAAAAAAAAACCTTCAATATCATTTGGGTTAACAATTGACATTGCTTTATCATATACACAAAACAGATCTATGGATTTCTCAGAATATCTACGGGCTACCTCGGAGTTGTGCTGGGTTCATATATATACTGTGTGACTTTTTCATGCTGTACGAAAATCTCGCTTCTTCTGCAGGTTTCCTCCGTGGTGCTCAGACTGCATGACCTCTTCAGTCTGCCTGCATGCTGCGAAGCTTTGTGCAAAGTGCTCCAAATAATCTTCATGGCTTAGTCAGTATCCGGTCAAAGTGCCTTCATATGTTGCAGATTTAGCTGTAGTCCGAATGATTTCTGTTTTGTGATTACCCATCTGGTGCTGCAGCGGTTGTGAGAAGGAGAAATTGATATCAATGAAAGGTTTCTGTATGTAATTGATCTGACGTAATGTTTTCGTGCTATAATATATACGTTATTTAGTAACTGGCAACTTCTGAGTTTCGTCTCAGAACATGTTTACTGCATCACACGTATGAGGCATGAATGAGGGTGAATGGGGCATGTCTATGATCTGGGTTATCTGAGGGTAGCAGTCTTTGAATTGCACCAAGACGTTTTAACTTTCTTCCGAAATTCCAGCAGATTTGTTCAGCAGCCAGATGAGGATGGATGCTTTCCATAGTATAGTAGGGTGTCTCTGGATTGTTGTGTTCTTACACTGCATCTTAGCAGCTTGTTTTTGGTGGGTTTCTTAATTACCTTCCCTAGAAGAGAATATGCCTGATTGGTGCATATTGATTGAATGTTTTGTATGCACTTTGGGCGCCTTTTCCAGGTTTTCTGGAGTTGCATCAGAGTTTTGAAGACTTTATTATATTATTAGAATTAGAAATGATCATAATGCAAGTGGGAGCAAGTGTTCTGCTTCAGTTGCTTCCCAAATTACCGTGACTGTATTAAGGGATATTTATTTGGTGTTGTCTCCAGAAGTAGCTCAGATATTTGTGAGTGCAGTTGAGGGACATGAATTTTCCTAACTAGCCACAGCCAGTGATGCCATCTTTGACCACCTATTGATTTGGGAGAGAAAGGATATTGAAATTGAGATGAATCCTCAGCAGCCTTGGCGTCTGACAAGTCATGCTTCTCGGGTCATAACCTTGACTTAGCTTGTGTGTGTTAGCTCAGGTTGTGTTAGGTTCAGCAGCACACTGCAGTTTCACTTTATGGATTTTGCCTTATCTCTGGTTCATTTCATGACATTATCTTTAGACAATGTTATTTTCCACAACACGCTGAACTATATTGCTCCATGTTTACCTTTCGAATCAAATGTATGCACCACTTTGTCAATGCTATATTTCCTGCTATGGCGTGGAATATTCGGCTGTCTGATTTCTTTTGGTACCTGACATCTGGCTATATTCCCTCCCTAGAATAGAAATCCCAGACCTTCCCATAGCCTCCTTGTAAATACTTACTAGAAAAATGTCAGTTTATCTGCATCATGGGATTCACCTTGTAGCTAAATTCCTCCCAGCTCATTTGAAACAAATGTGTGCAAAGCAAGCGACCAAAGCCCTTTTGTGGCGTTGGTTCAAAGAAATAGGTTGTCTTTCGGAAAAGTGAACTATAATATTTCACAGTTGGAGCGGACCCTTCCATGTATGTGTGAAAATGCTGTTTGGCTTCTCCCAGTGATTGTAGAAAAAGGTAGGCATTACACTTCAAAAACTAAGTAGGTCATTACAAAGAAATCTTTTTGCTGAATGAATTAATATACTGCTTATATAGCGCATGATGTCACCCTACGGGTATCCTGGTGCTTCAGACTAGGAAGAATTGACAAGAATAGAATAGGTCAGAGCAGAACAGGAAAAAAGAGGTTAAGCCCTAGGAAAGAGCCAGGTTTTAAGATTCTTACGAAACTCTTTCAAAGAATCAATTTGTCTGAGATTCTGGGGTAACTCGTTCCATAGACGGCCACCAGCCACATTAAAGGCCCTCCCTCCCAGCCTAGAGCGTTTGAACCTGGGAATCGTCAATAGGCTGGCACTAGAGGAGCGAAGCTGCCTCTTGGGCTGGTACCATGGGAACTTTTCCTGCAATGGGACTGGACCCAGCTCGTGCACCGCTCTAAATACCAGGCAGAGTGACTTAAAGTGGACCCTTTCCTTAATAGGCAGCCAATGTAGGTCTCTCAGGGCCAGAGTGGTAGATGAACGCCGCTGCCTATTAAGCACCAGCTTTGCTGCTGCAGACTAGACTCTCTGCAATCCCTGAATGATGTATTGTGGAGCCCCCAAATACAGGGAATTGGAGTAGTCCAGCCTGTTTATCACTGTGCTTCTTAACACCAGGGAGCGTGACTCTTTTGGAAGTAGTGCGAGTATCATACATAACATGCGCAATAAGGAGAAGCACACGCTGGCGGTCTTATTTGCCTGTGACTCCATCTGAAGATTATCGTCAATCCGCACCCCCAGAATGCGTACCTTGCTGACCGGAGTCAGTGGCTCCTCCTCAGGAGTAAGTTTAAACTCAAATGGTAGATGTTTAGACATCCTGGCTAAGGAGCAGTACCCAACCTCCGTCTTCTCACCGTTAAATTGTAGGGAGTTTCTTCTGAGCCAGCCAGCCGTCCGACTCATACATTGCTGGAACGTGTCCAGAGATACTGCATGTTCTCCTTCTAAGGAGAATGCCAATTGTGTATCACAATATAATTGACTAGGCTGACTCCGAAAGATTTAATAATGGGGGAGCAAGGGCTGCAGATATACATTAAAAAGAATAGGACTGATCGCAGAGCCCTGTGGTAGCTCATAGACTACCGGGGATTTGCTGAAGGAAAATGGTGCCAAGGTTACTACCTGCTGTCTCCCTGCTAGATAGGACTGAAGCCATTGCAACGCCCGTCCTTTCACTCCTATCTTCTTCAGTCTCTCCACTAAGATGGAGTGGCTCACCATGTCGAATGCAGCCGACATATCGAGAAGCACTAAAACAGTGGCGTTCCCATTGTCGGCTCGCATGCACAGGTTATCCAGCATGGTGGCCAGAGCCGTCTCAGTCCCATGGCCCGGACGGAACCCAAATTGGTCTTTATCAAGCAGGTGATAATATTCCAGAAAGCACGATAGTGTCCTACTAACTGCTTTTTCCAAGATTTTAACCGGATATGGCAGGAGAGTGATGGGTCTGAAACTTGCCGGGATTGACGGGTCCAGGGAGGGCTTTTTAATCAGTGGAGTCACCACCGATTGCTTCCAGCACTCCGGGACAGTTCCTTCTTCTAAGGACTGATTGCAAATCTGCCTCAACCAGGGAAAGGTTTCTCGGCCAAATGACTTCCAGATTTTATGGGGGTTCTTCATCCATCATTTGATCCAAGTTATCTTGACCATGGGTATTATTAGGATGGAGTCAACCGCCAATTTTGGCAATCTTGTCTTGAAAGTGAAAGGCAATCTCATCACATAGTTTTTGTGATGCTGCCACTTTATTACTCAGACACGTTGGGGAGGAAAGGTCCTTAACGATCTTAAAGAGTGCTTTTGTCCCATTTGGCGCTTGTTTAACAGATGTAACGTAGAAGTCTGCCTTAGACTTAAGGATGAGCTCTTTGTATTTCAGCTGAGCTAGTCTCAAGTCTTTTTTATCTTCCTCAAGGTAGCTCTTTCTCCACTTCCTCTCTGCCTTCTTACGGATCAAATGCAACTGTTTCAGATCTTCATTATACCAGGGAGCCATGATTTTATTCCTGAGCACTGTTAGACCCGGCATCCTTGGCATGGTTTCCCCAGACTTTTTGCCTCCTGACTCATGTTTTATTTTCTTCGTTTTTGCTGGCTTTAAGAGCAAACCTACCCTGTGAAAATAATGTCTTCTTGTTCTGCCAGGGATAATAGCGACTACTTCTGGTTTGTTCTTGATATCTTTGACACTGCACATACTACTCCTTTTCTCAGGGGACACAAACGCAATTGCTGGATTAGAAAGTTTGCTTTCTGTAACTTCCTCACCTTGCCCTTCACCTACAGTAGGCAGTAGCATATACATGGCTGAGAATAGCACAGGGGATTACCACCCATGCAATGTCAAATGCTATCGGGGATCAAGAGTATGTGATATCCCTTCCACAACCTCTGCATTTTTGGCCCATTGATATTTCTTGTTTCCATGCATGAGACTCCACAGAGCCTTCAGACATCATTTTAGGTGCAGGGTTCATCGTCTGATGCTTTATTCTTCAAGAGAAACGCATAGCGTTCTAACAGTACTGCACAGGGCCTCAACCTACCTAAAGGTTATCGCAGAAAAACAATCTTTGTTTAAGCTAGGTCAAATTGAATGTGTCAAGCAGGTGTAATTAAGTAAAACTACACCGAGGGCAAAGGTTAAAAGTGCTGGCTTAATCTAACTATGAGTGTGACCTTATTTGAAGCACTCATGCAATATTCATATAGAGTCACGTGCTACAAGAGAAAAATCACATTTCGATTTTCACCTTAACTTTAGTTGCATTAGTACTAGTAGGACGCACAGTTCATCTGTGGCTGGTCATTCTCCACCACAAAAATGTATAAACCTACACCTCTCCTTATGATTAACATTGTAGTAAGTGAATCCTAACTGCATACAAATTCACTTGTATTATCCTTTTTACTTTACAGCCTCCATTTTATGTCCTTGTATTTTGTGCTGCTGCCAGGAAAAGAATAGCTAACCAAAATAAGTGTGAGAAAGGAACACAGAAAAAATATAATCAAACACTTTATTATTAAAATAATACATTACAATTTCGGACGTTATGAAACCTGTATCAACATGATTGTCCCCAAAATATTCATGAAATCCTGCCAAATTATAATGATCTTACGTTAAGGCACATTTAATTTGTTCGTGACTTTGCTTGAGCTACGATTGGTTAATGTGGTGTGAGGAAATATTTATTCCAGTTGGAGGATGACTATCCAATGCCTGAGAGGCGTTGTATATCTCTTTTGGGAAATTTAGTTTTCCTAGTAAGTTTTGAAGGAAAGTCTTAATTTTCTTAAAGACACGGAGGTGAATATTATGCTTCTCTGATCTTGCTTTATTCAGATAGCAGCAGTCCAACTCAAAGAACTACATATCCCATGAGGCCTGGAAACAACGAGCCTATGGGAGAACAAAACGTAGCAAAACAGTAACCATTGGCAGTGCAGTAATAGCTAAAATAATCACCTTGACTATGAACAGTCCTCTTTTCTTGGGCAAGAATCAACATTAAATGACAGAAAAATAGATAATACAATAGAAAAAGCCAACGTATCTTGGCAAAAGTCTATAACTCTCTATCCAAGAAAAGCTAGTGGAGAAGACTGAGAACCAGGAACATCAGGAAAAGCAATGGTAGAGGAATCCTGAATGGAAGAACCAGTATTGGATGCAAAATCCTTAGGTGGAGGAAGACCGAGGCGTCAGACGCTGAAACATGAAGTTAATTCAGGTTGAGGTGGGAGGATACTTGCCTTCGTGTCTTTAATAAAATTAAGACTTTCCTTCATGACTTACTTGGAAAATCTACATTTTATTGTAAGACTGGTGGCTCCTATTATGTTTTTTTTAAAGCATGTTAACTACAGCAGAAGATGCATAATGTACAGGTTTACAATAGAAAACGCTGAAAACATCAATGAATCAGGGTTTTATAAAGCGCGCTACTCAGCTGTGAGGGTCTCAAGGCACTGGGCGGGGTGGAGGGGGAGGGGGGTGCAGCTCCGGTTCAGTCGAAAAGCCAGGTCTTGAGGTTCTTCCTGAAGGCGTGCAAGGTAGGGAAGCATCTGATGTTGACTGTGAGTTCATTCCAGGCCTTGGCTGCGATGTAAGAGAAGGCTCTTCCACCTGCTCTGCTTCTGCAGATCCGGCTCTGCTTCTGTGGATGCAGATCATTAGACTAATCCGCTGATCTCAGAATATCCTCATGCACAGAGCCTGTCCAACCAGCTTTGAAGGCCATAGCTCCTCTGGAAGAATGGGTATCAAAAATGGAAGGATCAATACCTGCTAGAGACATAACCCACTTAACCCAGTAAGCAAGGTTAGGAGAACTCATCGGCTAATGCTTTTTTTTGTTTAAGGAAATGCAGCTGAGTGTCTAAGGATGTTCCGAGATCAACTGTGTCCTTTTCATACACTTTAATACATTTGTCCAACACAAAGTTTGGGATGATCAGGAAAGTAGGGATGAAAAACAGAGGTTCTGGTTGTTTTAGTATGTTTAGGGATTGTAAATAAGTACAACTGTAGGAGTAAACTGTAGAGAGGAGATATCTAGAACTCTAACACCAGATAAACGTTTAATGGATATCGGACATAGTTACATGCTTAGCTTTGCAGACACCATCTTAAGGGAAAGGTTATCATTATCCGGCCACAAAATAAACCATTTTAAATCCAAATTTACATTCCCTAATGTACTGTACTTAGGAACAGGATTGAAAAATTGAATTCCCTTTAACAGTCGACAGAAAGAGGATGTTCTCCCACCTGTTTTCCAGCAATGTAAGGATGATGAGTAGAAATGGCAAATCTGTAAAGATTTACAGTACAATAAGTCCTCCCCCTGAAGCTTCAGCTGCCAAGAAGTTAACTATGTAGGTTATATCCACTGACAAGGGATTGACACATTTTCCCACAGATCAGCTTGCCCATGAAGACCAAGCTGACTTGTAAGCCTTGGTGGTACCTGGTGCCCAGGATTTATTAGTATAATCTGAAGCTTCTGGTGAAATGAAACAGAAAGACTGGAAACTCCTGATATTTTCCATGCTGAAAGAAAGAGGGAGCTGTCTAACACCAGACTGTAAAGAAGGCCGCAAGGGTCTATGAGAAAGTCAGGAAATGAAGGAAGGTCTATTGTTAGCTCCAGGAGCGGATGGAACCAAAACTGAGATTGCCAGAAAGGAGCTACCAAAACCAGGGTTACTTGTTGGTGTCTGACCCAAGGTTATGTTTATCATAAGAAAAGAAGGGAAAGCGTAGTTGGTTGACGGGGACCAGTCATGAAAAAAAGCATCTGAAGCTAGAGCTAAGGGATCTGGGTATCCGCTGAAGAAGAGAGGAAGTTAGCAATTCAGTCTGTAAGTGAAAAGGTCTATCTGAAAAAGACCCATTTGTGAAGTAGGAATTTGAACACAACACTGATGGATGGAGCTTCCACTCGATTGAGTCACAAAGGTGGTGGGAGTGCTCACATGCCACAGAGTTTAGATCTCCTGGCAAATACTCTGCACGTACAGAAATGTAATTGAACAGCAGAATTCCCAAAAACCTTTGGCTAGTTCTGCTAACTGCTTTGATCTGTTGTTGCTAAGGTGGTTGATGTACCGGACTGCAGTAATGTTGTCCATATTAACCACTTGGCTGCTAAGGCTTTTCCCCCCGGTGCTGGACTATGAGTTTTCCCATTGTTACATGATGAGCTCAGCTAGTCATCAGCACAGCTCCAGTGTGCCTCATGACGAGCTGAGCTCGTCATGAGCATGGAAGGGGTTAAGGAGAATGGCACAGTTAACCCTGTTTTTTGCTAGGCATTTGATTGCAAAGGAGCCTGCTAGCTTCTCTAAACAGTTTCTATGCAATTTTGAATCCTTGTGAGACCAAGTACCACCAGTCGAGATTAGTTCACTTGGAGCACCACACCCCATCCGACTTGCTTCTGATTCTAACACTAGATCGGTGGCTAACATGAAGATGGTTCTGCTTTTCTAGGCATCTAAATGGTCTAGTCACCATTGGAGTTTTAAATGGGATTCTGGATCCAGATTGATGGAATCATCGTAAGCAAGGCCTCTGCCTAAATTCTCAATTTTTAATCTTTGGAGAGCCCGATAGTGGGGAGGACCTGTGAAGATGGCAATTATGGAGGTTGAGAGAAGACCCACAATCCTCTCCATAGTATGAAAAGAGATTATCGAACTCCCGAGGATTTCTGATTTGATGGTTTTGATCTTTGCAGAAGAAAGATGAAAAGTTGCGCTTGAAGAGTTTATCAAGAAACCTAAGAACTCTATTTGTAAGGATTTATCATGGACTTCGCTGTATTGATGAGAAGACCAAAATCGGAAAGGAGAAAGCATGTGAGATGAACAAGAGTCTGAAGAGATTGAAACCTTTGGCCATTATAAGAACATTGTCAAGCTAAATGATGAGTCTGATGCCTTGGGACAAAAGGTTTCTTAGCTTGGTAAAATACTATGGAGCCGAGGAAAGCCCAAAAGGGATGGAGGAAAATTTTTAAGTTTGACTTT
This sequence comes from Lissotriton vulgaris, assembly GCF_964263255.1. Taxonomy (NCBI): domain Eukaryota; kingdom Metazoa; phylum Chordata; class Amphibia; order Caudata; family Salamandridae; genus Lissotriton; species Lissotriton vulgaris. Next base: position 772,062,362 of record NC_141698.1, on the reverse strand, counting down.
GACACTGAAATTGGAGAAATTTCCTGTAATCTGGAAACTTGGAACAGCTAGATACCCACCTTGAAGATCCAAATGAACCATCCAGTTGTGTTGGAGCAAAGAATCCCTAAGCTGGATAATGGTCTCCATCTTGAAATGTTGATAAACAACAAACTGGTTGACCTGTCTGAGGTTTATTACTGATCTCATATTTTTTTCAACACTAGAAAGAGAGCTGAAGAAACCTGAAAGATCGTAAAAAGTGACTTGAATTGCCTGCTTGTGTAAGAGAGACTGTATCTCTAGACAAATGATATTGGACATCTCTGAGGAGAATTTTGAAGAGGAATGAAACACTGCTTGAAAAGGCCTAAAATACAGTTCTATAGCATAACCTTGGAAGGTGTTTAAAGGTCCATCTAAAATGGGCAGAATTCCATGCTCTCTGCCTGGCTAGTTCCAGACAGATACAGATGTAATTGATTCTGACACACCAACATTCATCCATGCCACCAGCCTATGTAAGTAGTGCTCAGCAGATGAGGACAGGACATGGCCACTGTCATTGTAAGTAAGAACTACTATGCCACGTTATAGAGAAACATTCATCCCACCACCAACCAGGATACTTCAGGAAGCGGGAATTGGTGCTTTCTAAGGTACCGTCGCTCTCTTGACTCAAATATTGGCATAAGGAATCCTACTTAGCCCTGAAAACATGAGGGACTAGGGATGCATAGGGGTGCACCACCAACCAAGATACTGCAGGGTTGTAGATGATGACTCATGACACATTGGAGAAATCAATACAATAAACTGTTACGCCCTGATGAATTCCACAGGACAAAATGCGTTGGCTGCTTTTATGTTATTCCTGTGAAGAATAAAGAATTCTTTGGACACGGTATTGACGGAATGGACTAATTTATTGTGGAAAATGTATGCACTTCAAATTTGTATTTGAAATTGTTTTGGTCCTTGGATCACTCTCTCGAAACAGCGGGAGTAGTGGATGTGCACGCCAAGCTGAGTCAAACTATTGACTTTGGACTTAATTTGGGAAACTGAGAGGGAGGTGTGGCTGCTATTTAGGTTCAGTGTTTCATTTTTGTTTATACACGTACAGAACCTACACTGAGGAAAATCTTTGTGAAATGTACCCAGGCCCCACAAGAAGGTAGAAACGCATTGGAGTATATATAAATGTGGTCAGGCGATAATCATTCCCTTGCAAAGGTAGACAAATTAAATACAGGAGAGGCAGGGAGAGTATTGATACTTCCATGACCGTCAGAATGAACTCCGACCCATATGGCACTTTTGGGACCTTAACAATGAGGGCCATTAGATGTCTCCTGTTAATGGAAATGTCACTATTGTTGGTTATTATTGTTGTTGGACACTGCACACAGAATACAATGTGTGAATATATATGTTGGACACTTATAAATGTATAGTTATGTCTTATTTGGCAGTAATTTTGTATTGAATGTATGCCGTGTAGTTTCTTCATGTGACGTTTACGTGAATGTCATTATTGGGTATTCTTTGTCTCACATTATATAATGGATATGTGGGGATTTCTGAAGTAAAGATACCAAATTAAGCGAAAAGCATTTCCATACATGCCATGTCTTCTGTGTAAAGTGTTGGTGTATTGATTGGAACAAAATAAGTATAAGCTGAATGGACAGAAATTTAAAAAAGAATAAGAAGCCGTTATAGGCCAAAGCAGACACGGATTAATGACATAGTCTGGTACAAGACACAATAGAATCTATGGTGTATGGGGTATACACATTTTCTATGCATTAGTTTGATCCCTTCCCCTTATTACCTTAACTGGATCACTCTCCGTCGTGATACACACCAATTCCCATTTTGGCACCTAAATGCTTGGGAAAGACCTACACTCTCTCTCCTTGGACCCTGGAGGTAGTGACAAACTCCTAGGAATGTTGATGATAAAAGCAAAAGTAGATTTAAACCCATGACCTTCCTTATTTAGATCAATTTCAACTCCACAACATTGCTTATTTAGAAAATGTTGAGGAGTCTGCATGTTTCAGGGAAGCCTATGAACCACAGGGCTCCCACCAAAGGGATACCCAGACTTAATAGGAACTAATAACTTTTTTCCAGAATGCATACATCAATAGTAATTCAAGGACAAACCTTTGCTAATGTTGCGGATTCTAGTGTTTTAGACAGACTCCACTTTTTGATTGTCCACTCAGTGAGAGAAACTATCCCACATAATCTGGTGTGACAGAATGGAGAGTAATTTATTGCAGAAGACTGATTACCGCAGGCCACCCAGACCAATTGTCATGAGCTGACTAAACAATTGTATTTTTTAACCTTCTTTGTATTGCTTTTCAAACATGGTACACATGGAATCATCTATACTCTCAACAGTTCGACATAATAAGTTTCAGATCATCATACAACATTTGGTAGCAATGTGTCACATAACAGTGGGTAGCTAGGCATGAATCATTGGTTTAATTTATCCGAATTTAGTACATAGGCTAGCTTACTATAGCACAAAGAACAAAAAAATAAAGGTCAGGCTTTAACACTGGGGATGCATGCGTCATCTTACACCAATAATATGTCACAGAACATTGGTGACCCTCCTCGTCCCACTTCAGACTCATCCAGACAGATCAAATGGTTGCAAATATTGTATTGTCAATTTAATACATTAGCACATTGTCCCCACCAGGAGATCAAGTCATAGTAGCAAAATTTGTGTGTAGTACGTTATAAAGTGTGCTGAAATCTATCTATCTGTCGCGGGGTCTGTCTGGGGGTGCGACAATAAATAACATTGCAATGGGGCCCAGGTGTCCCTGGGTGTCAGACGAAGTCTTCCTCGGAATCTGATGCGATGATATAAGGGCCCACCTCTCGATACCTCCAATTCTGATTGTAATTATTACACAGAATATTGAAGTGATCAAGCAGGGGGAAAAGGGGAGTTGGGAAGGGAACAGCTGGGAGGGAGATCTGAAAAGGAAAAAGTTAGACACACACTAATACCTATTTACTTATATTTCAGTAAGTTTTCCTTAATGCAAGCAGCAATCTAAGCATGGAGTTTTCATGTAAAACTAGATTCACTTCACAAAATTCTGTGGAATAATATCGCAATTAAACCTCTTGCAATTTGACCTTTTATACTAATTATTCTCCAAATGCTTGATATTTCTTTGCACACAAAACATCTGTACTTTTCTGATAAAACTCTCTCAGAAAAAATAGCACGATTACATTATCTTCTGTAAATTGTTCACTGTTAGATAGTATCAAAACCTTTAAACTTGTTCACATAGCACGAAACTGTGTATTGCAAAACACTATAATTTTGTCTTGTTATAGCTTCATAATCAAGTTACATGTAGAAAACATAAGCAAGAGATTTATTTTGTTACTGTGTTAAAACAATAACTTTCTATTCGAAATATTATGTTGGGTTTACTTCATACCAAAAATATTGAAGATTTCTAATTCCTTAAATAACATGATATAAAAAACTGAAACAGCGTTTAAATCTTTCTTGCTCTTTAGATTCTGTAAATACAAAAAATAAAAACCTTTTTGTGCATTAAATCGCCTTCATACCTAAAGAGTACGACCTACTCTTAATTATAGGTTCATCTGCAAACTCTGGACCCCAAAGGAAGAAATTCCTCGAAGAAATCCGGTCCAAAGCCACCTTCTCAAAGACTGCCGGAGAAGTTACTAACTCAAGAAGCTCCTCCGGAAAGGTCTGCTCCAGCGCGGCACACACGAATCTGCATCAAAGGGTTAAACAGCATACCAAAACACAGAGCCTGCCTGGAATCAACCTCCTTCTCAGAAATCTCCAGAATAGTGAGCACAGATCCTTGGGCTTGGTCACGTACATCAACGTAACCACACCCGCGTAATTTCCCCTGCTTGCGGCGTTGAAATGCGACAGCATGCCAAATTGCACGCATCTCGCGGTACGCGGTTGCCAAAGTGCACGCATCTCGCGTACCCTGCCAAACCTCACTCATCTCGCGTACCCTGCCAAACCTCACTCATCTCGCGGACCATAGGGAATCAATGGAATTTTTAGGGCAAAATACATTTCCAAAGTTTAGCCTGCCCTAGCCCTATAACAAAGCAACCACCAATGTCCAGCAGGGGAAGACCCATGAGTCTTTCCACATAAACGTTTGGGACATGGCCGAAGGCCAAATGGGGCGGGCCCTAGACCGCAAGCGCCCCTGGGCCTGACAGTATTCCCCCCTCCCTGGAGCAGTCTAGGGCCTGGCTTCGAGGGATGAAGGAGGTGGAAACGTCGCACCAAGCGAGAGGCATGAATGTTCTCTGCCGGTTCCCAAGAATCGTTCTCAGCTCCGTAACCTTTCCAGGAGACAAGATACCACAATCTGCTTCTCCTTAGTTTAGAATCCAGTATGTCCTTTACCTCGTATTTCCAGTTACCCTGAACCAAAACTGGCGCTGGCCTAGTTGCAACATTTTGTCTAGCTGGTTTCAAAAGGGATGTATGGAACACTGGATGGATTCTCAAAGTTTTTGGAAGTAACCATTTGTACGTTACTGGATTGACTTGACGAAGTACTGAATATGGTCCAATAAACTTAGGATGAAACATACTTTTTCTTTTGAAGGTTAAGTTCTTGGTAGACAACCAAACTTTATCCCCAGCAACATATCTTGGACCAGGTCTATGATGTTTATCATACTGCTGAACAGTTTGCATATGTTGTATAGCATCCTGTACTGCAGGTGTATCACTTACATGTTTGGGCAATACTAAAGGAATTGTGTTTGGTAAATAGCCATAGAGAGCCTCAAATGGAGATGACCCAGTTGAAAAATGCGGTGATGTGTTATAAGCCATTTCTGCAATCCAAAGCAAATCATACCAAGATCTCTTCGAGTCTTCTACGTAACATCTTAAGTATTGCTTTAATGTCTGATTTAATCGTTCAGTTTGACCATCAGTTTGGGGATGGTAACTAGTAGACATATTAGATGTGATTTGTAGACTTTGACACCATTGCTGCCAGAATTTAGATGAAAACTGAGATCCTCGATCAGACAGTAACACTGAAGGCAAACCATGTAATCGCACAATGTTTGTTAGTAGTATTTGCGCTAATTGTCCTGCTGTTGGCAATTTTTTACAAGCAATGAAATGGGCATATTTTGTTAAACTGTCCACTACTACCAAAATTACTGAATGAAGATTCACTAGTGGTAAATTCGTGATGAAATCTAAAGAAACATGTTTCCATGGTTTGATTGGTGTTGGTAAGACTTGTAACAAACCTTTTGGTTTGCTATGATCAGTTTTAAATCTAGCGCATGTTTCAGAGTTTTGAGCCATCAAAGAAATATCCTTTTTGAGAGTTGGCCACCAAAACAAGTTTTGAATCTTTTCTACAGTCTTTTATGGACCTGGATGTCCTGCCATAGGATGGGAATGTAGCCAATTATAATAATAATAATAATAATAATAATACTGGATTTTATACAGCGCGAACAGCTACCTCGCTAGGAGGTGTCGCGGCGCTAGTAGAACACAGATGACCTGGGGCTAAAGATAGGAAGCTAGCGTGGCTGGGTGAAAAGCCAGGTTTTTAGCAGCTTCTTGAAGCAGGGTTCAGACGGGGCCTGTTGGATTTCTTGTGGTAGGGAGTTCCACAGAGTGGAGACGTTTGCCGAAAAAGTCCGACCGCCTAGTCGGGCCTTTTTCGTGCGCGGGACGGCCAATTGAACCCGGCAGTTGGACCGTAGTGCACGGGTTTGAGAGTATCTCGGTAGGCGGTTTTTCAGGTATTGTGGACAGGAGCCATGCAGAGACCGAAATGCGAGTGTCAGGGCTTTAAATTTAATTCTGCTGGCAACTGGCAGCCAGTGCCGGGATCTAAGATGCGGAGAGACTGACTGCTTGAAAGGGATTCACAGTAACAGTCTCGCAGCCGCATTTTGAACTACCTGAAGCTTGTGAGTCGGGTATTTTGGGAGGCCTAGGTAGAGACTGTTGGCATAGTCCAGCCGTGAGGTGACAGTCGCATGGATGACCGTTTTCCGGCAGCTCTCCGGAAGGAGTCTCAGGATTTTTCGAAGGTTTCTCAGTTTGATCAGGCAGCATCCTGCGACTTGTTGGATATGGGATGTGAAGGACATGCTATCATCCCATCTCACTCCAAGATTTTTTGCCGTGTGACTGGGTGAAGGGGCCGGGCCAATCTCAGTCGGCCACCAGAGTTCTGAGGCAGGGGAGGGACCCTTGCCAAAGAAGATGACTTTGGTCTTATTGGCATTGAGTTTTAATTTATTTGTGTTCATCCAGTGTGCTATATCCTGGAGACTTAATTGTCCTGAATAAAATTAGTTGCAATGAATCAAATCAAATCACATAGAGATTAATCTACCAAAACACGACAATACTTCACATTAAGACAATACTTGACATAAAAAACAATAACCAGTAGACATGTGTATAAGCAAAAGAATAGATTTTATCAAAATTGAATTTCGAAGGGAAAAGTACAATGAACAAATATGTGCAGCACAGAAATACAGGGCAGGTATCAGAAAATTAATCAGAATCTCTGTATGATCTGAGTGAAGCTTATCCGAAATACAGATGTAAGACAAATTTTTCTTTTCGGATAAAGCTGTGGGTCGACGTTTCGGTCTCTATGGTTAACTCGCTGAGACCATCATCAGGACAATACAAATAAATATAGTAACTCCCTATTGGAAATAAAATGAAACAGTTTCAATACAACATAAAAGGACTAAATCCATCGCTTATTCTTGCACTATACACATGGTGAACAGACTGCTAAACACTAAGCCTACACTAGGAAGACAGTTAATCTAACACATTAATACACTTATGAAAACAGACCAACATTTAAACAAATATTTACAGAGGGGGCACAAATTCAACAGAGCATAAAATTCAAAGAATGAAAAAGAAATTAATCATGGTGAAAAGCATTCAGGTTCATCTAAACAAAGTTTTCTTGATAACAGTGATCTTAATATATACATTTTGTAAGGTCAAGGCAGATAGCACTTAAAGATTGAACCCATTCAATTTTCGAAATATTATAACTTATAAAAAAAGACATACCCAGGACGAGAATCACTACAGGTATCTTTTGGGCTTTAGATTTTTGTGACTTCAGTGGTAATAATTTTTCAATCTGAAAATATTTAGGGAGATTCTAAGTAATTGAATAAACTTGGGTTAGTATACTTAGTTAGGTTGCATTAGTAAAGAAAAGGGGGTACCTTAATCCAGTGAACACCTAGCGTGGTCTTTTGGAAGGGCTCAGGTAATGAGTTGTCGGGTAATCTTTAAGCTATAGGGAGAGAGGCAGGGGAGATATTGAGTATCTCCTCTCTGATATTAATACGCTGATCAAACATTAAATTTCCACAGTAGTTACCTCCAAAGTCTCAAGACGTGAGAGAATTAATGCTCTCCTTTATTCTTAGCGCTCAGCAATGCAGTCGCGGTAGTATTGGGCGATCGTCAAGTAATGAACGATCTGTAGGACAAGAGTTAAAGTTATAAACCATCTCCGATTTAACGGAATAAAGATGGGTTGCGTTAGTCCTGAGCATTTACCTGTTGAATTTTCCGAAGGTTAGAGTCGCGGGGAATCTCTATCATCACTCCGTCGGTAGGACGCTTGGAGTGAGAGTCACGGGTATTTATCTACATTAGTGTTTGGAGATCGAAACAGGACTGGTTGCGAAGCGCCATCTTGTAGTGGCTAAAAGTTAGAAAGTTCTAACTAAGGTTGAATAACTGATTTTATGTTAACCAGAAGTGCTTATTTTTAATATGAAAGCCTATATTAAAAAGCGGGCCAGAAGCCTAAACTAGTATATTGATAGGTAGCCTAGTGACAGATAAATAAAATATAGCAAAATCTCGCCGCTTACACTTCCATGAAAAAGAATCAACAATTAAATTGCACCAGACGATTATAAAATACATCGTGAGATACAATAGCAGCATTACTAAAGCAATTAATTTGTGACACCTAACAGTCTAAAAATATAGCAATCTGAGACCAAGAATTCTGTTTTGTCAATTAAAATCGTAGGACATTACATCATATAAAGAGATAAACAACTTAACAGGTCTAGATGTACATAATACAATGAGATGGTTGTATGTGGTACTTAGCTGAATTTATTAACTTAGGCATGCCAAAGCTTGCCATTCTGTTGATGAAATGAGTCCTTTGTTTACAGTGTCAGTCATACATATCAATTTACCCTCTCTCAAAGAGAGTACTCTGTACATGTTATTATGTCTTTTATTTGGTTTGATAACCTCAAGCACCCACCAGGTCATATCGGTTTCTTTGTGTCCAAACTGCAAATAATGCTCAACTAGAGGCGCATTCTCTTTTTTGCACCCGATACGCGATTGGTGCTGTAAGATTCTTTTCTTAACAGGTTGAATTGTTTTTCCGATGTAGTGCAGTAGGCACGGTTACTGGATGCAATAGATTACAGTGGTGGTATTACAGTTTGAGAAGCTTTTTGCTATGAATTTAACACCGTTAATTTCACATGACTTGACTGTTATAGTTGTGGAACAAGCTGTACAGTTATTGCATTTGTAATGCCCTGTAACAGGTGTCGTTTGTAACATGTTAGTCAAGGAATTTTTGACAACGGGTTCATCATAGGCATGAACTAATCTATCTCGAATATTGGTGCCTCTTTTGAAGGCAAACAATGGTTTTTTAGATAATTCAGGGATAGATATCAATAGCTTCCAATTTCTGGTTATTATTTTTTTAATGATGTTGGAGTGTGTGCCAAAAGTTGAAACACAGACTATATCATTTTTGTTTTGGCGCTCGCGAGTATTGAGTAGAGCTTCACGGTTGTAATACCAAGCACGTTTCATCGATTTACGAAGAAGCCGTGACGGGTATCCACGTGCCATAAGTTTCAGTTTGAGCTTGTTTGCCTCTGAAAAATAGTCATTTTTGAAGGTACAGTTTCTCCTCAAGCGGAGAAACTGACCAAACGGAAGACCGTCTTTGAGGGCCTGAGGATGGTGACTTTTATAACTGAGAAGGGTGTTTCTGGCAGTTTTCTTTGTGTATAGAGTAGTGTACAAGCGGTTGTTATCACCATTTCTGATAGTAATATCAAGAAAGGGCATTTCTATTGAACTGTGATCTAGGGTGAATTTTAAGTTGGGATTTCTAGAATTCAACCACTGATGAAAGAGTTCTAATTCCTCAGTGCTTACATGCCAAATCATGAAGACATCCTCGATGTAACGAATCCACCTGCGAATGTGATCAACAAATGGATTGGTTACATCGAGGACATGTTGTTCTTCAAAAGAGGAGACATAGATATTAGCTATGTCTGGAGCATATACTGCTCCCATAGCTACCCCTTTAAGTTGCTGGAAGTAGCTATTCTGAAAGAGGAAGAAATTTTCGCAGAGAGATATTCTAATACATTCAGTAATGAAGGACGTAGGTACCGAATGTGGTCGGGGTCTTGACTCAAGAAGTTTATCTAACAGATCCAGTACTTCGAGTTGAGGAATATTGGTGTATAAGCTTTCTATATCCATAGAAACTAGGATATCACCAATAGGATCAAAAGTTAGGTTCTCCACTGCATTGATTACTGACATGGTGTCCCTGATGTAATTGGGATTGTCCACTGCAAACGGTCTAATGAAAAAATCGGCATATTGTGCCAGGGGTTTAAGAATTGAGTTACACCCTGGCACAATATGGCGGCCAGGGGGGTCCAACGGATCTTTATGAACTTTTGGCAATAAATATATTACAGGGACAGTTGCATTTTTGTTAACAAGAAAAGCAGCTTCTTTTTCATTCAGCCACCCTCCGTCTAGGCCTTGTTTACTGAGACTTACAATTTCTTTCATTATGCGTGTGGAAGGGTTTCCACTCAGTTTTTTATAGTTGGATGGAACTGTCAACTGTTTCTGCATTTCTTTCTCATATTTTGATTTTTCCCAGAGCACAATTCCTCCTCCCTTATCTGCTGGTTTTAGTAGGGCTGTAGGGAGATTCTGCAAATTAAGTAAGGCCTGCTGTTGTAATTTAGTTAGATTTGGTTTATAGCCTGCAGGTCTCTTAAATAGATTCTCAATTTCGATTAGTGTTGCATTTTCAAATGTTAGGATCTCTTTGCGTACCATCGCATTTGTGGGGTAGAAGGTAGACGGATTTCTTAAGCCTGTGAAACCATTCTTGGGATCACTGATGTTGTTGGCAAAATAATTACGTAAACGGATGGTACGGAAGAACCGATATAGTTCAAGTTTGGTATTGAACATATTATTTCTATATGCTGGTACATAACTTAACCCTTGTGATAACACAGATATTTCATGCTCTGAGAGAAGGTGGGTTGATATATTAAAGATGGGAATAGTTTGATCTGTTTCTACCATTCGTAGTATTGGTTCCGGGTTTGCCGGAATCCTGGGGTGTACTGATTGCGGTACCATCCTCGCTTCGGTGGCTGTGGTCTCCGAGGGGGTCTGGTTGATCTTTGGTCCTGCGCTAAAAAACCTTTGTTAGATGTAGAGGGCTGTTGATCGTACCGATGGTAATTGGGATCATAGGATTTTTCACTTCCTGAATCAGAACCTGAATCGGAAAAAGTGACCCTCTTGGATGGCTGTTGGTTTGCCCCTTGGTTCGTATAGAAGTCCTTTCTAAGGTAGGGATACGTGCGTTCTTTATTGTATCGCCTAATGTCGTTCAGATCATACAGAGATTCTGATTAATTTTCTGATACCTGCCCTGTATTTCTGTGCTGCACATTTTTGTTCATTGTACTTTTCCCTTCGAAATTCAATTTTGATAAAATCTATTCTTTTGCTTATACACATGTCTACTGGTTATTGTTTTTTATGTCAAGTATTGTCTTAATGTGAAGTATTGTCGTGTTTTGGTAGATTAATCTCTATGTGATTTGATTTGATTCATTGCAACTAATTTTATTCAGGACAATTAAGTTACCTGCACTAGATCCATTTATACAATCAAATATACTCTTGAAAACAAACTCCTTTGGAGGCCATTTTACCCATTCCATTACTTTTTACCCAGCCCCCAAAGGTTTACTGGTTTGCTCACTTTACTTACTATATTCTTGCACAGACAGCTGTCTGTTGTGAGCCGCTTAACTAAGTGGTTGTTCTCTTTCCTCTGTTTTAAATACTTATGTCTGAGGCAGAAACTCTAGCCTATTCGGATGAATACATCCTGAAAGTTGCCTCTGGTCTTTCGCTACTAGGTAACAAAGGTCCCTTAACACAACTTCCTTATGAGTCAGACATTAACCAACTGGAACGCCTCAAGAAAAAATTGGTACGAACTGAGCTTCATGCTAAGTTTTTAACTGACTGTTTAAATTCTAACATCATACCTGCGGGTTTACAGATTCGCAACATTCCAATCATCTTTGTTGATGATGAGGAGTTAAAAATAGGTTTCAGTTTTTCTGCGAATCGCTGCTCGAGAACCTGGATGGTTCTAAGCATCGAAACAGCATTTCGCCAAATTAAGATCCTTACAAAAGAAATCGAAACCCTTGAAAGTAAGATCACGGGAGATAGTACTTTCACCAACAGCAAAGTCCTCCTAGACAAGGTCAAACAAACAGTAAAAGAATTCGAAGAATTTAACTCGCATAAAAAGACTGAAAAATTGCAAAACGACATTAGGCGATACAATAAAGAACGCACGTATCCCTACCTTACAAAGGACTTCTATACGAACCAAGGGGCAAACCAACAGCCATCCAAGAGGGTCACTTTTTCCGATTCAGGTTCTGATTCAGGAAGTGAAAAATCCTATGGTCCCAATTACCATCGGTACGATCAACAGCCCTCTACATCTAACAAAGGTTTTTTAGCGCAGGACCAAAGATCAACCAGACCCCCTCGGAGACCACAGCCACCGAAGCGAGGATGGTACCGCAATCAGTACACCCTAGGATTCCGGCAAACCCGGAACCAATACTACGAATGGTAGAAACAGATCAAACTATTCCCATCTTTAATACATCAACCCACCTTCTCTCAGAGCATGAAATATCTGTGTTATCACAAGGGTTAAGTTATGTACCAACATATAGAAATAATATGTTCAATACCAAACTTGAACTATATCGGTTCTTCCGTACCATCCGTTTACGTAATTATTTTGCCAACAACATCAGTGATCCCAAGAATGGTTTCACAGGCTTAAGAAATCCGTCTACCTTCTACCCCACAAATGCGATGGTACGCAAAGAGATCCTAACATTTGAAAATGCAACACTAATCAAAATTGAGAATCTATTTAAGAGACCTGTAGGCTATAAACCAAATCTAACTAAATTACAACAGCAGGCCTTACTTAATTTGCAGAATCTCCCTACAGCCCTACTAAAACCAGCAGATAAGGGAGGAGGAATTGTGCTCTGGGAAAAATCAAAATATGAGAAAGAAATGCAGAAAGAGTTGACAGTTCCATCCAACTATAAAAAACTGAGTGGAAACCCTTCCACACGCATAATGAAAGAAATTGTAAGTCTCAGTAAACAAGGCCTAGACGGAGGGTGGCTGAATGAAAAAGAAGCTGCTTTTCTTGTTAACAAAAATGCAACTGTCCCAGTAATATATTTACTGCCAAAAGTTCATAAAGATCCGTTGGACCCCCCTGGCCGCCCTATTCTGTCAGGGTGTAACTCAATTCTTAAACCCCTGGCACAATATGCCGATTTTTTCATTAGACCGTTTGCAGTGGACAATCCCAATTACATCAGGGACACCATGTCAGTAATCAATGCAGTGGAGAACCTAACTTTTGATCCTATTGGTGATATCCTAGTTTATATGGATATAGAAAGCTTATACACCAATATTCCTCAACTCGAAGTACTGGATCTGTTAGATAAACTTCTTGAGTCAAGACCCCGACCACATTCGGTACCTACGTCCTTCATTACCGAATGTATTAGAATATCTCTCTGCGAAAATTTCTTCCTCTTTCAGAATAGCTACTTCCAGCAACTTAAAGGGGTAGCTATGGGAGCAGTATATGCTCAAGACATAGCTAATATCTATGTCTCCTCTTTTGAAGAACAACATGTCCTCGATGTAACCAATCCATTTGTTGATCACATTCGCAGGTGGATTCGTTACATCGAGGATGTCTTCATGATTTGGCATGTAAGCACTGAGGAATTAGAACTCTTTCATCAGTGGTTGAATTCTAGAAATCCCAACTTAAAATTCACCCTAGATCACAGTTCAATAGAAATGCCCTTTCTTGATATTACTATCAGAAATGGTGATAACAACCGCTTGTACACTACTCTATACACAAAGAAAACTGCCAGAAACACCCTTCTCAGTTATAAAAGTCACCATCCTCAGGCCCTCAAAGACGGTCTTCCGTTTGGTCAGTTTCTCCGCTTGAGGAGAAACTGTACCTTCAAAAATGACTATTTTTCAGAGGCAAACAAGCTCAAACTGAAACTTATGGCACGTGGATACCCGTCACGGCTTCTTCGTAAATCGATGAAACGTGCTTGGTATTACAACCGTGAAGCTCTACTCCATACTCGCGAGCGCCAAAACAAAAATGATATAGTCTGTGTTTCAACTTTTGGCACACACTCCAACATCATTAAAAAAAAATAACCAGAAATTGGAAGCTATTGATATCTATCCCTGAATTATCTAAAAAACCATTGTTTGCCTTCAAAAGAGGCACCAATATTCGAGATAGATTAGTTCATGCCTATGATGAACCCGTTGTCAAAAATTCCTTGACTAACATGTTACAAACTACACCTGTTACAGGGCATTACAAATGCAATAACTGTACAGCTTGTTCCACAACTATAACAGTCAAGTCATGTGAAATTAACGGTGTTAAATTCATAGCAAAAAGCTTCTCAAACTGTAATACCACCACTGTAATCTATTGCATCCAGTGCCCGTGCCTACTGCACTACATCGGAAAAACATTTCAACCTGTTAAGAAAAGAATCTTACAGCACCAATCGCGTATCGGGTGCAAAAAAGAGAATGCGCCTCTAGTTGAGCATTATTTGCAGTTTGGACACAAAGAAACCGATATGACCTGGTGGGTGCTTGAGGTTATCAAACCAAATAAAAGACATAATAACATGGACAGAGTACTCTCTTTGAGAGAGGGTAAATTGATATGTATGACTGACACTGTAAACAAAGGACTCAATTCATCAACAGAATGGCAAGCTTTGGCATGTCTAAGTTAATAAATTCAGCTAAGTACCACATACAACCATCTCATTGTATTATGTACATCTAGACCTGTTAAGTTGTTTATCTCTTTATATGATGTAATGTCCTACGATTTTAATTGACAAAACAGAATTCTTGGTCTCAGATTGCTATATTTTTAGACTGTCAGGTGTCACAAATTAATTGCTTTAGTAATGCTGCTATTGTATCTCACGATGTATTTTATAATCGTCTGGTGCAATTTAATTGTTGATTCTTTTTCATGGAAGTGTAAGCAGCGAGATTTTGCTATATTTTATTTAACTGTCACTAGGCTACCTATCAATATACTAGTTTAGGCTTCTGGCCCGCTTTTTAATATAGGCTTTCATATTAAAAATAAGCACTTCTGGTTAACATAAAATCAGTTATTCAACCTTAGTTAGAACTTTCTAACTTTTAGCCACTACAAGATGGCGCTTCGCAACCAGTCCTGTTTCGATCTCCAAACACTAATGTAGATAAATACCCGTGACTCTCACTCCAAGCGTCCTACCGACGGAGTGATGATAGAGATTCCCCGCGACTCTATCCTTCGGAAAATTCAACCGGTAAATGCTCAGGACTAACGCAGCCCATCTTTATTCCGTTAAATCGGAGATGGTTTATAACTTTAACTCTTGTCCTACAGATCGTTCATTACTTGACGATCGCCCGATACTACCGCGACTGCATTGCTGAGCGCTAAGAATAAAGGAGAGCATTAATTCTCTCACGTCTTGAGACTTTGGAGGTAACTACTGTGGAAATTTAATGTTTGATCAGCGTATTAATATCAGAGAGGAGATACTCAATATCTCTCCTGCCTCTCTCCCTATAGCTTAAAGATTACCCGACAACTCATTACCTGAGCCCTTCCAAAAGACCACGCTAGGTGTTCACTGGATTAAGGTACCCCCCTTTTCTTTACTAATGCAACCTAACTAAGTATACTAACCCAAGTTTATTCAATTACTTAGAATCTCCCTAAATATTTTCAGATTGAAAAATTATTACCACTGAAGTCACAAAAATCTAAAGCCCAAAAGATACCTGTAGTGATTCTCGTCCTGGGTATGTCTTTTTTTATAAGTTATAATATTTCGAAAATTGAATGGGTTCAATCTTTAAGTGCTATCTGTCTTGACCTTACAAAATGTATATATTAAGATCACTGTTATCAAGAAAACTTTGTTTAGATGAACCTGAATGCTTTTCACCATTATTAATTTCTTTTTCATTCTTTGAATTTTATGCTCTGTTGAATTTGTGCCCCCTCTGTAAATATTTGTTTAAATGTTGGTCTGTTTTCATAAGTGTATTAATGTGTTAGATTAACTGTCTTCCTAGTGTAGGCTTAGTGTTTAGCAGTCTGTTCGCCATGTGTATAGTGCAAGAATAAGCGATGGATTTAGTCCTTTTATGTTGTATTGAAACTGTTTCATTTTATTTCCAATAGGGAGTTACAATATTTATTTGTATTGTCCTGATGATGGTCTCAGCGAGTTAACCATAGAGACCGAAACGTCGACCCACAGCTTTATCCGAAAAGAAAAATTTGTCTTACATCTGTATTTCGGATAAGCTTCACACAGATCATACAGAGATTCTGATTAATTTTCTGATACCTGCCCTGTATTTCTGTGCTGCACATTTTTGTTCATTGTACTTTTCCCTTCGAAATTCAATTTTGATAAAATCTATTCTTTTGCTTATACACATGTCTACTGGTTATTATTTTTTATGTCAAGTATTGTCTTAATGTGAAGTATTGTTGTGTTTTGGTAGATTAATCTCTATGTGATTTGATTTGATTCATTGCAACTAATTTTATTCAGGACAATTAAGTTACCTGCACTAGTTCCATTCATACAATCAAATATACTCTTGAAAACAAACTCCTTTGGAGGCCATTTTACCCATTCTATTACTTTTTACCCAGCCCCCAAAGGTTTACTGGGTTGCTCACTTTACTTACTATATCCTGGAGACAGCCTTTGAAATTAGAAAAGGACTCCCGCGTCATCTCCGAGTATGGAAATACCAACTGGGTGTCGTCGGCATACGAGATTGCCTTGACACCCCAGTTGGCAATTAACGTAAAGAGAGGAGCCAGGTAGATGTTGAACAAAAGGGGGCTGAGGGCCGACCCTTGAACTCCACAACTGATGGTCTTGGGTGTAGAAGAGATCGTCCCAAGTGCCACCTTCTGAGTTCTCTGGGATAGGTATGATTGTATCCAACCCAGCGCCAATTAAAGACCGTCTCATGTAATTCCTTGGTTGGAAGGTAGACTTGTTTTCCATGAAATGGTATTCCTTCTTTGATTGTTTGGTTGTTTGGTTTTTCTTCTTGTTATTCCATTTCTCCCATTGTGATGGTGGAAAATTCTCATGTATACTGTCTAAGAACTGATCAGCATTCAACAAACAGATCACTTTGTCAGGTTCTATTATTGCTTGTGGAGTTCCTTCACACTTATGTAATGTTGAGTCTTTCCTGGATAAAGCATCCGCCTTTTTGTTGTCTTGTCCAGGTCGATAGGTTACTATGAAATCATATTCTGCAAAGAACATCATCCATCTCATTTGTCGTGAAGTTAACATTCTGGCTGAACTCATGAATTGTACGTTTCTGTGATCTGTATACACTGTTACTGTGAATTTTGCTCCCATAATATAATGTCTCCATTCCTTGAATGCTTCAAGTATTGCAAGCAACTCTTTCTCTGCAATTATGTAATTCTGTTCAGCTGCATTCAATTTACGAGACATATAGGCGACAGGATGCATTTGACCAGTTTTGTGATGTCTCTGAGATAAAATGGCTGCAATTGCAACATCTGAGGCATCCGTTTCGATTATAAAAGGTTCATTCACATCAGGATGCATCAAAATTGGGGCTTCAGTAAAAGCTTTTTTCAAACTTTGGAATGCTTCATTTGCTTCTGTAGTCCATTCGAGCTTCACCTTTTTTCGTAACAGACGAGTTATGGAGCTACGACTGCTGAAAAGTTATCGATAAATCGTCGATAGAAGTTTGCGAAGCCCAAAAAACATTGCACATCTCGAACAGATTTTGGGATTGGCCATTCTGCTACTGCCTTTATTTTTCTATCAGTCATTTTCATGCCCGTTGGTGTGAGCAGTACTCCAAGAAATTCAACCTCAAAGACATGAAAATCGCATTTGGATAACTTGCAATACAGATTGTGTGATTGTAATGCCTTTAAAACTTGTTTGACATGACCTTCGTGCTTTTCTTCTGAATCGGAATAAATTAAGATATCATCTATATAGACAATAACAAATAAATCTAGAAATTCCCGTAGAACATCATTGAGGAAAAACTGGAAGGCTGCTGGCGCATTACAAAGACCAAATGGCATTACCAAATATTCGAACAGTCCATATCTAGTTTTGAATGCAGTTTTCCATTCGTCTCCTTGTCTGATTCTCACCAGATGGTATGCTCCTCTTAGATCAAGCTTGGTGTAAATTACTGCTGTTTTTACTTGATCTAAAAGAACTGGGATTAATGGTAAGGGATATTTGTTTTTGATGGTGATTTTGTTCAAAGCCCTATAGTCAATGCATGTTCTTAATTCACCATTTGCTTTTGGAACAAAAAACAAAGGGGAGGCGGCTGGTGACTTTGAAGGACGAATGAACCCATTTTCAAGATATTGATCCAAGTATTCTCTCAAGTGTTGATTTTCTGTTTCAGAGAGTGCATAAATCCTACAGTTCGGTACACATGAACCCGGCATGAGATCGATTTGGCAATCATAGCTGCGATGAGGAGGAAGGACTGCTGCTTTCTCTTCACTGAATACCTCCTGAAACATTTTGTAACATTTGGGTAGAATTGTCTCTTTTTCTTCTGCAGTAGAAATTTGACTGATTGTTTTTGTGAGAGTTCCCATACAAGATGATTGACAAAAATCAGATTGGAATACAAGTTCTCTCTTTTGCCAGTCAATATTTGGATTATGCAGACAGAGCCATGGCATTCCTAAATTAAAGCCGTATTGAGGTGCTTGGATTACATTGAATTGAACCTCCTCTCTATGATATCTCTTTTTTGAGTCTTCACAACACATTATTACCTTTGAGGTTTGCATGGTGACTGGACCTCCGGACAAAACTTTTCCATCTACGGCATGGACTATTTCAGGAGTGTCTTTTTTCTCACAGATGATACTCAATCGCTGGGCGGTTTTTAAATCGACAAAGTTTCCTGTGGCCCCAGAGTCAATTAAAACTTCCATTTGCCAGATTTTGTGAATCAATTGTATTTGAACTGCTAATCGAAAATGTGCTTTGTAATTACTTACACAAGAGTTTATTGAAGGGTAAGCAGTGGTTCCCAAGATATCCCCTTCTACCAATCCTGGGCATGTTAGTTTCCCGACTCAAAGTCTTTTTTTTTCCAAAACTGACACTTTACCTGTGGTTGGAGTTTTATTCTTAGGTTTCAATATACAATCTTTCACAAAGTGTCCTTTGCGTCCACAATAGAGACACTGTCCATTTTTGCGTCTATTCTCTTTCTCGTCTTTTGACAATGGTTGTCTAAGGGTTCCAATTTCCATTGGTTCAGAGCTAGATTCAGAATGTGTGAACTGAGTTCTGGGTTTAGTTTCACTTTTCCAATTAGGTTTCTCTCCTCTTTTTTTATCACCCCTTCGTTCTGATAGTCTGTGATCCAATCTCAAAGTTAGATTAATTAAATCTGAACAAGTTGTTGATTGTGGGTCAATTTGAGCTAACACATCTTTCAGATCGTCCTTCAACCCTTGATAGAAAAGTGCTGCTCTTTTTTCTTCAGGCCAAGAGGTTTCTGCGACCAATCTATTAAAATGTGACAAGTAGGCAATGAGATCTCGATTTCCTTGTCTTAATTGTAACAGTTCTCGATCTGCAGACAAAGTTACTGTTCGTCTGTCGAATACTTTCTCAAATTCTTCTACAAAGCGCCGCCAGTTATACAATAGAGCGCTATCTTGACGTACTAGCGGAACTGCCCAATTTGCAGTATCTCCAGACAGATAAGAAATTAGAAAAGCTATTCTGGATTGAGGGGTGGGAAATGCTGCAGGTCTACAAGAGAAATGCAATTCTATTTGTGTTAAAAATATTTGAACCTTAGGAGGGTCTCCTGAAAAACGTTCTGGCGCAGCCAGAGGAATTTGTGGTGGAACAGTTACTGATATATTTGTGGAAGCTCTAGTGTCTTGCGCCTCCTCAGGAAGGGAAGTGTTCAAAATCTGAATTTTATCTACTTTATCAGACAACAATGCTGTAGCAGCCATAGTTTCATTTAAATCTGCCTGCATTTTAACTATTGCCGCAAGTAAATCATCCATGGTGGCCATTATGTCAACACAGTCAGATCGGGAGGAAAATAATTAGTGGGCTCACTATTCTGTCAGACGAAGTCTTCCTCGGAATCTGATGTGATGATATAAGGGCCCACCTCTCGATACCTCCAATTCTGATTGT
Source organism: Lissotriton vulgaris (assembly GCF_964263255.1). Taxonomy (NCBI): domain Eukaryota; kingdom Metazoa; phylum Chordata; class Amphibia; order Caudata; family Salamandridae; genus Lissotriton; species Lissotriton vulgaris. Next base: position 772,042,535 of record NC_141698.1, on the reverse strand, counting down.
AATTATTACACAGAGAATTGAAGTGATCAAGCGGGGGGAAAAGGGGAGTTGGGAAGGGAACAGCTGGGAGGGAGATCTGAAAAGGAAAAAGTTAGACACACACTAATACCTATTTACTTATATTTCAGTAAGTTTTCCTTAATGCAAGCAGCAATCTAAGCATGGAGTTTTCATGTAAAACTAGATTCACTTCACAAAATTCTGTGGAATAATATCGCAATTAAACCTCTTGCAATTTGACCTTTTTTACTAATTATTCTCCAAATGCTTGATATTTCTTTGCACATAAAACATCTGTACTTTTCTGATAAAACTCTCTCAGAAAAAATAGCACGATTTACATTATCTTCTGTAAATTGTTCACTGTTAGATAGTATCAAAACCTTTAAACTTGTTCACATAGCACGAAACTGTGTATTGCAAAACACTCTAATTTTGTCTGGTTATAGCTTCATAATCAAGTTACATGTAGAAAACATAAGCAAGAGATTTATCTTGTTTGTGTTAAAACCATAACTTTCTATTCGAAATATTATGTTGGGTTTACTTCATACCAAAAACATTGAAGATTTCTAATTCCTTAATAACATGATATAAAAAACTGAAACAGCGTTTAATTCTTTCTTGCTCTTTAGATTCTGTAAATACAAAAAATAAAAACCTTTTTGTGCATTAAATCACCTTCATACCTAAAGAGTACGACCTACTCTTAATTATAGGTTCATCTGCAAACTCTGGACCCCAAAGGAAGAAATTCCTCGAAGAAATCCGGTCCAAAACCACCTTCTCAAAGACTGCCGGAGAAGTTACCAACTCAAGAAGCTCCTCCGGAAAGGTCTGCTCCAGCGCGGCACACACGAATCTGCATCAAAGTGTTAAACAGCATACCAAAACACAGAGCCTGCCTGGAATCAACCTCCTTCTCAGAAATCTCCAGAATAGTGAGCACATATCCTTGGGTGTGGTCGCGTACATCAACGTAACCACACCCGCGTAATTTCCCCTGCTTGCGGCGTTGAAATGCGACAGCATGCCAAATTGCACGCTTCTCGCGTACCCTGCAAAACCTCACTCATCTCGCGTACCCTGCCAAACCTCACTCATCTCGCGGACCATAGGGAATCAATGGAATTTTTAGGGCAAAATACATTTCCAAAGTTTAGCCTGCCCTAGCCCTATAACAAAGCAACCACCAATGTCCAGCAGGGGAGGACCCATGAGTCTTTCCACATAAACATGGCCGAAGGCCAAATGGGGCGGGCCCTAGACCGCAAGCGCCCCTGGGCCTGACACTGGGTCTGGAGGCAATGGGTAACAGTTCCGCATATATCGCAAGCTGCTCCTGACAATAAACCAGATCGGCTATCCATACTTTGAATTTGGGTGCTCTTCCCCTGCCCCAGCAGCATGCCACCCTCCTCTTAGCCATCAACAACTCTAAGGCAACACATTTACGGTTCACTGCTTGCAATGGTTTAACATAACCCAATAGGGCCATCAATGGTGTAGGCTCAATCCGTACGTTTACCATTAGAGACAAAGCTTCAAAAACTAATGTGCAGTATGTATATACCTCTGCACAATCCCATGCAAGATGCAGGAAGTCGGCCTCAGGAGCTCGACATCTGTCATTCTCCCTCAATTTGTATCTATGCATTCGGGCCGGGGTGTAATATAATCTATGCAAATACTTCTAATGGATCATTCGGAGCCTACTACTAGCTGACACCTGTTCTGTCTGAAGAGCAGTATTCCCACTGCTCATCTGTCATAAACGAGCCCAACTCCTGATCCCATCATGTTCTTGCTAATGCAGCTGGTTCCTCCCTCTGTGTGTGTGTGTGTGTACTGTATGGTATATTATTGATACCAGGCATTTGGCTGTCGCACCTTGGAGAGCCAGCTGCAATGGTGCAAGGGCCTGTGGCTCTGTTGAGAAGTCAGGGGTAATAGTGCGGATGCCCTGTCTAAGACGTATATACAGAAATGTGTCCAATGGAGTTTGTTGCAAGCCCTGAAAGATGTGCTCAACCATTTGAAATTTCCCCTCATTGTACATATCACCCCAGGTTTCAATGCGTGTCCGCTCCCTAAATTTATGAAAGGTCGCTTCCTGAAGAAGGGGCATATCAGGGTGATCCACAAGAGGCAGCAGTGGTGAATAGAGCATGGGGGCATCGAGCATCTTACTGATATTAGCCCCGCTGCAATTGTGCAGGTAACAGTAGTTGGTGCCTTGTCTCTGCTGGAGACCGAATCATACAGTGCGCCGACAATAGGAACGGCCAGACCGAGCCAATGCTCCACCGCCACCTGAGGCATGTATTGCGGCTGATGTACCCAGAAGTATGCATAATGTGCCTGTGCGCTCAGGTAATACAATTCAAAGTTGGGTACTCCAAACCCCCCTTGTGAGTAGGGCCTAATGAGAACTTTCCACTGCAACCTCGGGTGTTTGCCCCCCATACCAACCTCGTCAGTTCCGACTGAAGTGTCTTGAAAAAATAAGCTCCTGGGTGGAACGGTATATTCAGAAACAAATAGAGCAGTTGAGGCAATATCACCATTTTAATTAGAGACACTCAACCCTCCATGGAAAGTGGAAGTGTTATCCAACGAGAGACGTTGTCCGTTATGCGGACTTGGCCATGCCATAATTAAGGTGCATCAACTCGTCCTTGTCTCTCGTTATGCGGATGCCCAGTTACTTCAGCTCATCTTCACACCATTCCAATGGGTAGTCTAGTGGGAATCGATTCATTATGGCAGTAAGAGGAGAAATGCACGACTTACTCCAATTTATTTGAACTTCTGACAGTTGCCCGAAGACTATGAACTCCCTGAGAATGGGGTTCAAGTTGTACTGTGGGTCACGTATAAAAAGCGTGATATCATCCGCATATAGGGATAGTAACATCTGCCTCATGTTACACCTCAATGCCTTATCCCGGTGATGTTGTCTCAGCTTTGCCCCCAGCGGCTCAACAGCAATCGCAAAAAGCAAAGGCGACAAGGGGAAGCCTTGCCTCGTACCTCTTTTAACTGGAAACCCCTGGGAAACCCTAACGTTAATAAGCACCTTAGCGACTGGTGAGCAATACGACAGCTTTATACAAGAAAGGAAGAGGGGCGGAAAACCCATGAGCGACATCACTCCGAACATATAACCTCACTCTATCGAATCAAAAGCCTTTGTGGCGTTTAAAAAGACAGCCGCTAAAGGCAATTCTGAAGAGACGTTATTTAAGACTGTGAAAAGTGTTCTCAAGTTGTGGGATGTCGCCCTCCCGGGAACAGAGCCCGCTCTGGTAAAATTAAATTTTCCATAAGTAAACTGGGTCACGTGGCTAGAAGTTTAGCAAGTATTTTAACATCACAATTAAGCAGTGACAGAGGCCTGTAAGAGTCACACTGCTGTGGCGGTTTCCCAGGCTTTAAAATAGAGGTGATGAGGGCTTCTTTCATAGAGGGTGGAAGATGCCCTGTATCAGTGCGTCTTCATAGACTTTGCGTAGTATGGGGGCCATCAGATCCATGTATGTTTTAGAAAAATCTATGGGGATGCCATCTGTATCCGTGGCTTTCCCCGATTGCATATGCATAATTGCCTCCCTTACCTCATCAAGCTCGAATGGGGCACACAGAAAACGTTGCTGCACATCGCTCAGATATCCCAAAGTCACATACCCCTAATAGGCATCTAGATCCAGCTTACCCAGTCGCTGCGTAGTATATAGTTTAGCATAGTGAGTGGTAAAGGTATTGAGTGTGTTCCCAGTGTCTCTGTACACCACCCCATCCAAAACTTCTAATTCCAATACAAAATGGGAGCATTGTGGCTTTCTAATCATTTCGGTCAGTGCCCTCCCCGGTCTTTCACCTTCACCATAACGGCGAGCCACCCAATATTTCCCCCCTGAAACGCGACTCCCTACATGCTGTGTACATATATTCTGTAAGTGTCTCTCTGAATTTCGACTGTGTGGCACTGCATGATCGTGTGGACAGTGTTGTCTCCAGTGTTTTGAGGTCGAACTCAAGCTTATGCAATGTGTTCATGATGTCTTTGAGTATACCAGCCCCCTTCGCTATGCAATGTAACCACAAACGCTTCCCAAATGGTCTCCCCATTGTCAATCAAATCCTTATTTTGTACAAAAAAATTCCTGCACCTCCTCCCTGAGCTCCTCTTGGAACACAGTCTAATAAGATGGTAGGTTGCCGCCTCCAGCTCCCTCGTGGCGGACCATAATCTGCCGAAGACAGGGTAAGCTTAACTGGCGCATCCTAGCTACCTTTTGACCAAAAACATCATGTATTCTGATGACCATGTGTAATCTCCAATCAATCCCTCACAGTCCCCCCCCCAACCCACTGAAGCATCCTCAACTTGACAGCAAACATCTCCAACCCCCCTCCGTGCCTGCATGAAAAACAGTAAAAGAAAAAAATTAGCTTTGTTCTGTCTCTGCCACGTAGTGAGCAGTAACCAACAACCAATCATCTTTTTGACTATCCCACAACAAACTTAACAGTGGGGGAACACCCGATTGGGGGCTACTCCTAGGTGGCGGCACGGTTACCTCTCGCCTCTTGGGTCTACCTTGGTTTACGCCTCGGGGTTTCAGAGGGTTGAGGGTGCCTGGCCTTCAATAAGTTCTGCTCTTTCTCGTGTCCAATATCTGGGCATAATAGTTACTTAATAAAACAATCTTTATTGTCCCTTGATTATCACATCACGTTGCACCTTGTAGACTTATCTGCCTGATGAAAGTTCCATCAAAGTGAATCATCCTCCGCTCCTTCTGATAAGGATTGCTGCAATGCTGCCTGGTTTCCATCTCTGTGGTGTGTGCGTTTGACGTGTTTTAGAAACTCTTCCACCTGCTGTGGTTTGGTGAAGAAATGTTGCTTCCCCTGATGGGTGACTCTGAGGCGTGCTGGATACAAGAGTGCATAGTCAATTTGGGCCGCTCTCAACTTGCTCTTGACTTCTGTGAACTTCCGTCATTCCTCCTGGACTATGGGGGTAAAGTCTGGTTATATGGAGAACTTATTTCCATCATACGTTAGCTGTTGCTTACTCCGAGCTACACGCAATGCCACATCACGGTCCCTGTAATTCAAAAGTCTGGCTATTATTGGTTGCGGTTTTGTGCCCGGGGGAAGCCACGGCCTCAGGGAACAATGGGCCCGCTCCACTATAAATTGCTTGGACAAGGACTCCGCTCCAATTGACGACAGCAACAGTTGCTCAACATACTCCTCCATCCTGCCCATATTGGTGGTTTCCGGAATGCCAATTATGCCTATGTTATTGCGCCTACTGCGCGCTTCCAAGTCCTCGTTTTTGGCAGCAATAAGTTTCAGGAGCTTGTTCATGTGAGCAATTTGCTCTGTAGCCCTGGTAGTCGTATCCTCCGTGTCCGATATGCACCTTTCAGCCTCTTTCAATCCGTCATTATGTCCCTCTAATATATGCGCTATGGCATCCATCCGTGATGACATCCTGTCGACCTTGTCCACAATGGTGGCAAATTCCTGGCATACTTCCTATAGAATACTTTGTACATCAGTCGTCTGCTCCGCCATACCCAGCTGTGTCTCATCTCCTTTGTCCCTGTTGTGATCTTCCTGCTGACCACGTGCGGCCCTCTTCACAGCCTCAAAATTCAGCTTAGGCTGCCTAGTATCTGGTTTGCCCATTGCTGTTCGAAGTCTCGCACTCTCCCTATGACCCTGTGCAGTTATAAATCCACAGCAGTGTAAAACCGTGTGTCTCTCAAGCCGTAGTTTGTTCTAGTATAAGTCGTCAGCACAGAGCGAGGCCTCCATGTATCTCTGGCAAGATATAGTCTCTCCACAGCGTCAAGTATGTGTCAAGCTAATGGCCGGTTCTCCCTGGGCCCAAAAAGTGCGTAGTGTAGAAATACCGCTATCACTGGTGTTTCATGTTGCAACGGGGGTCCCACTACCGTGGGATCTCAATAAAGTTACCAGAGTAAGGGCATGCCCCGTAAATGCCTGCGAGCCCCTTGCCCCTCAGCGTCTCTTCCTGGTCCCTCAGCTAGCTATTAATGCCGCAGGCTTGCAGGGTCGGGTGGTGTCCCCGATCCCCCCACCGTCACTCACCGTGTTGTGGAGTCAGGTGTTACGTGCAGTCGGCGCGGAGGCAATTTCAGTCTTGTAATGCACGCCACACTCCAGCGTTAAGTAGCTGTCTCCCACAGCGCCATGATTTCACTAGGCGCTCCTTTGAGGGAATATCGCCCCCCGCCAACCCCCACCAGTCAGCAAGGGTATCACCACCAGCACTGCAGCGCTACTCCGAACAAATCTTAGCCCGTTTCACCATCGTAGTAGGGCAGCGGGGGGAGGAGTCTCTCCGAGTCTCTCGGTTCAGGGGAATGCAACTACCCCCCCCCCTCCCCCGCGGGGCCCCTTCTCCTTCAATGTAGCCGCTGGTGAGCGTGTAATGGCGGCCGTCTCAAGGACCAGGGCAGTAATCGCTCAGTGCGCTCTCTTCATCACCAACACAGCTCCGAAAAATAACCCCCGCCGGTGCAGCTGTATGTCTTGCTGATTGTGCTCCGCACTTACTGCATGTAGTAGGTCGGCCCCAATCCAGGTCAGGCCATGCTGGCCGCGGCAGTCAGGTCGGCCCCCTCCCAAGGCCTAGTCTCCTCATGGCCAGCACCGGATTTGCGTAGTTTACAGCGCCACTTCCGGCACCTGGCAGCTCAATGCCTCCTCCCGATCAAAGTTTCTCCGTGGCGCAGTGGGAGCGGAGCAGAGTCTATTCAGCTGAAACTCGCACCGGAGCCCCAGCGAGTCATCAGCAGCAGCAGGACATCAATAATTAGCCTCAGTTGGTCCGTTGTGCAGGATAAATATCGGATTAATGTGCCAGGCTGCAGGAGCCTCACGGATGTGCGACCATGCTGCTCATGCGCCACCTAGCGCCCCCGAGCTGACTGAACAGTTTCATTGGGAATCAGCCACTCTCAAATCTGCCTAGAAAAGTCTTAGCACTCTGAAATGACCTTACCATTACATTTCAGAGCTCTACAGAATACTTATATAAGTAATATATTTTACCAGTAATTTTCAGCGTAAATCTTGCGTGCAACTATTACCTAGTTTAAAAAAATCAATGTATTGAGAGGATGAAAGGCTGATTTTGCAGGATTTGAATCGCACTAAGAATGAACGGTCTGTATCAGTTTGCAAGCTTACACCAGGCTCCTTCTCTGTGTGCCCGAACTGCATATACCCGTTATCCTGTTTTTTTAATTGTTGGCAATGTTACACACTAATCCTATTGGCACTGTTGACCTAGGCCCGGTCTTCGACAATAATTGGTTCTGCACCTTCTGAACAAGGACAGGTGGACCAAGAGCAACTTCATAGCGACAAAGGACTACAGTCTGTTGTGGGTTTCATGTGTGGAGTGTGGTGAGGACAGCATACCATGTTAAGTGAATTGTAGCATCCGATATTTTTGCCTGTGACACATGAACATATGCTTTCGGACATATTCATCTTAAAAGTTAAGCTGCTCATGATGAACAGGAAATCTGGAACATTGACATCCTGTGCGTTGCACATGTGAGTCTGTGCTAAGATTGATAGTGTGGCATGCATGTGTGATATGTCTGTGGGTTCCAATTTGTAAGCCCACAGCCTGGACTGGTACACAATGGATGAGATACTGTTTTCCTCAGACAACATATGTGTATTGCTTGCATCTTCTAGATAGGAAAGGGAAACATCAGTGAGGAAAGAGGAGGCAGGCTTTCTTTAGTAGTGCCAGGGCCCTCCCTGATACATTGGACTATAAATGACTGACTGCAGCTGCAGTTCAGTAGATGCTAGTGGGTGCAGGGTGAGGACTGCAGTATCTGTTAGGAAAAGGAGTTCTTTGTAAGGGCACAGAATCTCGCCTTTCTTATGATTTCTTAAGGGCGGGTCATACATTGCTATGTGCAGCCTGCTTACACGTCTTTGTTCTTTTGTGGCAGACATTACACCTGTTGACTGTCCTGCTGGGCAAAGCAGTGTTGCAGACCAGAACCTGGTCTGGGAGGTAGCCTGACGAGGGCACATGAAAGGGGAACAATCCCCCACACTGGTTCCAAGGAAGCAGACCTGGAATACACTTCTTCTTAATTCTCAGAAACTAGTATAAAGTTAGGAGCACAAGACCCACTGTTGGTCTCTTCTACTGAGGAGGGGATACTCCTTAGAGTACTCTGGAACTAATACACAGCCAAGGGTTGATGTCGCACTAAACTCCAACTTCGCAGAGGCAAGGAAATAACCGATCTAATGAGGAGTTACTTGACTGTCCTAGGTGTCAAGACATCCAGCCTGTGAGCAAGGGAAGGAAATGCCAACTCTACAGTAGGATCTGTTCATAGAAGGGACTGCCACAATTGACCTTGGCTTATGGTCTGTCTGACAGGCTTGTTAAAAACTGCACCACAGGAATTGTGGTACTGCCTGGTCATGCAGTGCGATCTTCACAATTTATCCCCACCGATTACCAAGGAGCTGTATGCCTAGGAGGTAGCCCATTGGTAGTGATCCTGGTAACAGTGCCTGCTGATGTCCTGTGTGCCCCACAATTAGACTGTGTGACTGCAGCAATGCCAAAGAGTGCCTTTGGGCCGTGATCAGCCCTAAAGATCAAGTGACCAGAAAGGTACCCTGGGGCACCTCGTGAAGAATCGAGGTTGTTGATTTGAGGCATTATGTGCTGAAGATAGTGACTAGTGACTGCTGCACAAAAGAATCATCTATGGATGTGTGGCCTTCCTCCTTATGATGAAACGCCAAATACCCACCAGAGTGTCTGAGTTCAGGGCACCATATTGTAAAGGGTGGGCTGAGGGAAAAGGACATCGGCCTTCCTCTTCCTCAGATGGAGCTGGGGTGCGGCTGGAGGGGAGTTCGGATGGGGGAAGCACCAGAGGTTTTGGGGAGGGGAGGGTTGGGGGAACACTAGCATCAAAAAAGAGCAGGTATATAGTGAAGTGCTGTGCTGTTAGCTCAACCTCAGTAGCTTGGTTATTGTACCCCTCCCCGAGTGTCCGTGTGAGTCCGCCATCTGATACAGTCACAGACAGAAGCCTCCACCCCTAATGCAACACTCTGAGTGAGGCACTGCAATACCAGCTGCTGACAGCTCTCTGGAAGACTGTCTTGGACTGCCTGGAAGCTCCCTGTGACCTGTGAGAGTTCCCTGCCACAGGGGAGCCTAACATGGCCCGGGGCTTTTCCTACCAACTGGGTGAGAAACTGAGTGAGTTTTGACCCAAGAGACTGAGTGCCGAGACCACAGGGATCTCGAGCTGCAACTACTGACCTTACCTCAAACTCTGAACCTGTGGGGGAACCCAGAGAAAGGGGTGGGGGCGTGAAGAAACAGGTGGCCGGGTTACTGGAATTAATTGGCAGAGACCCTTGAAAGCACTCAGACTTGCACCCATGAGTTCTGTATTGGTTAATTTTTAAATGTTTAGTGAAATTCTCTGTATTCTCTGCACTTTTATTTTCTACAAAGAGAAGCATTGGGTTGAATATTTATCTTATTGTGCTGCTAGGGGAAGGAGTGGTCTTGGTTCTTGAGCCCAAACACCCCCACATTAACCTCCCTGAAACACCTGTGACTTCTTGTCTCGCTCCCATGGGGAGTCCAGTGCGGAAGGGATTGTACTTGGCCCTGTTTACGTAGCCATAGTAGGACGGGCCCCAGTACAGCTGTAGTAAAAGGTGTCCACTCCCACAGTTGAGTCCCAGAAGCCCCTACCTGCTCTCTGGCCTCATGAGCGGAGTCTAATGAGCATCGAAGGTTGTCAGATGTTGCCTGGGCTTTGTTGGGCATATGCTGTAAATAACCCTGTGTAGACAAATAAGTGGTGTTTTATAGCAACAAAAGGATGATGTTGATATCTGACTTAAATCATCGAAAATGTGCTTCAGTAAATTAAAAACCGCATCCAATACATGCTATCTTTCTAAAGATAACTTGATAAATATTTTCTATCTTAATGTTATAATGTATCAGAGTTAATGGTGGTTTGTGAGCACCAAGTGCTCTGTGAAGAATTACATGCCATATAGAGACATTTTCTAGGTAGTATAATCACTTAACCTTGTTTGCATTCATGTTAACACTTCTCACTGATTTTATCGGACATCAGAAGTTTGTTTATTTGGATTTGTAGAATTCCATGGCATAACCTTACATATCAAATACAATACAATTTGTGAATTTGGTAAAGCATTGGCCTTTCAATGAGGAAAGAACTTATTTGAAGTGAATAGTTGTATGATTTCCTAAAAAAATAATAGGTTATAGTCAAGTAAAAAAGTTGTATTAGTGCACTGAAATATGGTTTTAGTGTGAAATTGAAAACCAGTTTAGCTAGATTGTCTATATCTTTATCCAGAAGAGTATGAAAAATCGCCTTTGTAGAGCCATGAAATGGCCTATTAAAAGTTCGTAGAAATTGTGGGTCACTATCCTCTTTGTGCTCTTACCTTATTTCTAAGAATGGAAGAAAAATGGAATTCTATTTGGTTTAGACCAACCCTCAAAACAGGTTTGTGCTAAGTTAAGTTTGTTTAGCGTAGGTGTGGCCCTTAACCAAGAAGAAAGACTAAGATTTAGATGGTATACATAATGTTTTTGCCTCCATGATTAAAATATGAGTGGAATTTAAGCTGGAATGCATTTTTAAGTTCTCCAGTGTGTATTATGAAAGCATGGGACTTAATGGCTGAATGTTATTATAATATGAGTTCCGCAGCAGGAAAGATTCAATTTATGAAGATTGTTCAACCAATGCTGTCCAGTTTGAAACTTTGAATCACATGCGGAAAACCTGGAAATTGGGAGCACGGAATCTACTGCTTCATTCAAGATGGTTTTATTTAAAAATGCACTTTAATGGTATTCGTAATAGCTGCTGCATAGTAATTGTGCTTTATCTATTTTATAAATGCAAAAATAACAGTTGGACAGAATGCAGAACAATGTCATACATTCACCCCAGTACAGAGATCTGGGCCTAAGTCCATTGTTTTTTTGCACTCCACACCACCCCAGTTCAGACATGGCCATATGCAAATCAGCCTTGACCTTGTGCCTCATGGGAGCAGTCCAGCCCGAACTGCCAAGCCATGTCTTTCCTGGACCGGAATCTGGCATCCTAGGACCGGTTTCTGGCTATCAGCTGTCTTCAGTCAGGATAGCTTGACTCCAGTGGTGTGGAGAGCATGGGACTCACGTCTGAGCATACCCATCACACTCGGGGTGACAAATGCAAAAATAACAGTTGATGGACAGAATGCAGAACAATGTCATACATTCATCCCAGTACAGAGATCTGGGCCTAAATCCATCGTTTTTTGCACTCCACACCACCACAGTTCAGACATGGCCATATGCAAATCAGCCTTGACCCTGTGCTGAACTGGTGTTTTTGCATTTGTCACCCCGAGTGGGACGGGTATGCTCAGACGTGAGTCCTGTGCTCTCCACGCCACTGGAGTCAAGCTATCCTGGCTGAAGACGGCTGATAGCCAGAAACCGGTCCTAGGATGCTTGATTCCGGTCCAGGGAAGGCATGGCTTGGCAGTTTGGGCTGGACTGTTCCCATGGGGCACAGGGTCAAGTCTGATTTGCAAAGGGCCATGTCTGAACTGGGGTGGTGTGATGAGCAAAAAAACGATGGATTTAGGCCCAGATCTCTGTACTGGGGTGAATGTATGACATTGGTCAGCATTCTGTCCATCAACTGTTGTTTTTGCATTCATCTATTTTATAAGCAAGTCTGTTTTCCTATTTTATTTTTAGAGTTTTAATGGTGTTAAATTTTATTCAGATTTTGGGGATATTCAAATATAGATCAATTAAAGAAGAGAAAGAAAATAAATAGCCTTTGCATATATGAGCATATATGAGCACAGTTGTCTTCGGTCGAGGTTTGAGGCAACCTTGTGGAAGGAACTTAACATGGCAAATAGACCAAATTAGTCTAGAACAGACTTAAGATAAAGAGGTAGTCTGAGTGGTAAAGGCAGATTTGGTACACCAGTACCCTTGTTTTGAGTTAAACATCTCATATTCAGACCAGTTAGGTAACCAAAAAGCAACATTTAATTTGAGTTTTTTAAATGTATTTCATACACATTTTTCAACCTGAATTTAATGTCTTTTTTCAAAAGGTTTAGTGTCAATGGTTAATTTTATCACCATCAAACTATGTATATTCAAAGAAATAGAAATGTGGGTGGAAAAAACACATGAAAAATTCAAGACATTTGATGTCCAAGGAAAGGCCACATATTTTGTTAAGCCTTATGAATACTTAAATAAAGGGGTTAATATTGTATTTTAAGGAATCTGGAGTATTTCAACAAAGGATAACTGCAGTTGACCATTTGGAATACTGTGTTGATCTAGTGGTAATGGAAGCTGAAGTTTGAAGGTTGTATACTTGGGAACTAATTACCCTTTGTGATCTCCCCTTTTTGTTGTAATCCTTGATATTTTACTGTATTTTCTGCTTTGATTGCAAAAGCACCATGTATGTCTCATAGCAAACCATTCTAATATTTTGCTAATTCCTACACAGATTAAGTTTATAATAAAGTTTCACTTTTCAAGCCCAAATCTTCACTTTAAAAATTAAATGACAAATTGCTGCATTATTTTGGAACACATCGGAGAAGCGTAGTCTATTTCCCACTCCTTCATAGTTATGATAGATTTTAGGGGAAGCCGAGGCTGCACCATGTGAAGCCAGCATTCCCTTTTAACAGAGCCACACATTTACCCTGAGGGTGCTATTTCTAGGGAGAGTATCAGAAAAAACAGCTCATTTATCAGAAAATAGGCTGGAACCAGTACATTTATACTATAAACGTTTAGGAAATAAATTGCTGGTCCTCCATCGTGCTGGTTTCCATAAACTGACCAGACCACATGACATTTTATTTAAGTTGCGTTTAAAATACGGTGGTGGTAATGTGTAAAACATCTATATGTCGGTAGTTCTAACTTCTTTTCTGTTTATAATCTGTGCCCGCGTTATTCTCTGCATTTTCTGAATACGTTTCATTTGTGTGATAGGTCACCTTGGCTTTGGTGATTTGAAACCTCGTGTCGTTTTTTGGAGATGTAGGTGTTTTCCTTATCACACTGTATGGATAGTTACATCTGTTTACAAACTGCTCCTACTAACTGGGCAAAGGGGTGATTTCATTTGACCTTACTTTACCAAATAAGAACTTATCTTAATTAAATATTATGGGATTGTACGGTTGATTCTGGTTCCTTTCCTAGTACTGAATATTTCAGCAGACTCTTCAATTTTCAGCTTATAAATGACCTTATTTTAGCGATTCTGGCTTCCCTTGTTTGAACAGGTGCTCTTTTCTTTGTTATCAATAGTGGCTTTCCCGGAAACTGGGGCCTGTATATTAATTAGCCTCAGCCCACCTGTGTTTCTGTAAATGAACACATTTATTACCCTCACCAGGAAAATGGGCGTGCCTGATGACTTGGGAGGCCTATTACTCATTACATGGATTCATCAAATTAATTTAAAAAGTGCTAATTTTAAAAAGGGTTTCTGTGCATGTGGACTCATACACTCTGCCAGCACTGTACTAACAATAATGGCAACTTGGCAGCAATGTTTTCCCTTTTTGTACATTTGAGCCTTTGGACTAGGGACTTATGCACATATTGTTCTTTATACCTGCAAGCATTGTGTATGGCTGACCGCTAGGTCATTTCATGATTTCTCACTTAGGAGATGAAGAAACATGATCTGAAAATATATGTAATTCCGTTGAAACCTCTAATTCTGAAATAAGCTTGGAACTATCTTTTTTCTAAGTTTTTTTTATTTGCCAGAGGATATGTAACTTGGCTGGACTGACCTAAATAGATCTTTACAAATATTGAGGGATATTGCCTGTGTGGTTTTATATACCAGGCCCTTCCCAGAACGCACCACTGACATGCCCCCATGATGAGATCATAGCCAAAGTTCTGGTAGCCCACCATCTGGAGAACCCCCTCTTTATACTCATCAACAGCCTTCCCTTTGAAATAGAGGGGAATGAGAGCAAAATAAAGACAATTTAAGAACTATAAAATAAGAATAGTCACATTTACAAAAAACACAAGGTCTCACAATATAGTGCCACTTGACTGTTGTTGTCCAAATGTTACAGGATGTGATTGTGAGATTGTCTCTGGAGTTTCTCTATTGTGAGGACAAGTGGCCTTCAAAGGCATACTAGTTATTGTCGCTTTCCCAGATTGGCAAATAAGTCCAATAGTTCTGTCATTTCATTTTTATTAGATTTATAGATCACAAATATGACAATATGATTTTCTCCCCCAGGAAGAGATAGAAGGAGGTGGCAGTAGAAGAAAAAGGAAGCTATCCAGTGCTGGACTGGCTGTAGCTGGCAACAGGTGTTTTCTCGGTGGCCCGGAAGGGTGGGTGCCTTTTTGGACTGGTGGGGGGACGTTTTTGCTGCTGTGGCCCAATTGTGCTTCTAGGGGCCGGTTTTTCAGCAGTGCTGCAATATCTGCCCCCTGTAACAAAAGCAGCAGCAGCAGCAGTGTTTCACACCAACACCCCTCACCCCCACCTTGGTCAGGTCCAATTTAATTGCCAAGGCTGGTTGGCGTTCTCAGTCCGGCCCAGAAGCTATCCCTAGCCCAGAAAAATATGTGAGCAAAGTGGTGATGAGCGGATGAAGGTGATCAGAAGATAACTATTAGCATGCAATGCCAGAAATCCAAAGTGGAGTGATGGCAGAGCAGAAAATAGTGACTGCCCTTGACAGAAGTAGCTAGATCTGATGAGAGTGGCAAGTGGAGGAGAAGAACGTAGTCCCTGAAAGAATAACAAGTACTTCAATGTGATTGGACTAATTGCAAGACTGAAATCTAGAGAGAGGAGTGAGTTAGAGGCAATATTGGGGAGATTTGGTTGTTGGCTAGATATTCCAGACACTTGCACAATATATTTAAAAGGTTGGCTGAAATCTAGGAAAGAGGAGTGAAGACTAGGAAGAGTGGTAACATATTTGGAAGAGTTTGGCAAGATGTCAGATAGAATTGAGAAGTAGAAGAATGATATGAAGCCAGACACCAGCAACTGAACAATGGAGAGAAGCATTGAGGACAATGAGAGGTTGAAGTGGACGCTCTAGCATAACACCCACAAAAGAAGAGTTCAAAGTAAAAAATTGGAGAAAATATAGAAGAAGGAAATTGGGTGTGGACAGGAAAGATGACTTGAATGTATCTATCTTGCACATGAAAGGATTGTGTGGGTGGTATGATGTTAGGGAGGCAAGGGCTAGGAGCACAGAGGGAGAATGGATTTTGTTTGGAAGGGTTGAAGAGATGGTGTATGTTTGGAGAGGTGAATAAGATGAGGTTTTCGTGGAGCAGTTTTGTAGTCTACAGTGAAGCTGCAGCTGAGGAACCAGTCACAGCTTATCAAAATCAGAGGGTATGTGTGATGACTTTTCTATCAATCTGCTCTCAGCCATTTGGAGATTATCAGCTTGCCGACGCCATGTCATACTAGTAAGTGTGAGGTCATGTAAGCCAGGGTCACACTTGATTACTTATAGGGCATAGGTAGATAGCTTGAGACAAAAGCAAATAATCCAAAGTAGAGATTATTAAAGACTTAGTGGTGGAGACAAAATAGAGAAGTAGATGGTATGAAAAGCTAAACGAAAAGTGGCGAGGATATGGGAGCAAATATTTAAGTGAGCACATTATCACAGAAGAGAGAGGATGAGGAATGAAGAAAGGGTGTAATGTCATGGAAGTACTGAAAGAAAGAATGATCGGGTATACCTGATCATTGGCTTGGGAGAAAGGAGATAGAGCAATACCCTTGACTTGCAGGAAGAATGAGATGAGTCCGTTATAAGAGAGGGAGGAGTATACAGCCTTTGGCTGTTGAGCATTTGTGGAAAGGGGATGATGCATGTGTGGACTGCAAATGAAGAGCGCTCTTAAAGTGAAGCAATGCGATCGCAAAATAAGTAGGCTAGTAAGTAGGCCAGATGCATACAGAAGGAGAGTGGAGGCCCAAGAGTACGCTAGAGAGATGGCTAAAGAGTATACCTTTTACATGAACTTTCAGAGGTTCTTCTTCCTAAACCGAAGGCCATTCCCAAGGCAGCAGAAGTTAGCTCACTAGTGAGCTGTATTACCAACTACAAAACCAGGATAATGATAATTTTTGTTAGTAGAACAATCTAAATTATAAAAGATGCCTCTAGAAGGAAACACATGGTGGAAATGTATTTAATGGTCAACTCAACCATTCCGGTTAAACTCTTGCTGGCATCTTGTAAGACTTGCCTGTCTGAAGTGTAAGTCTCTGGAAGGCCATCTCATCCTTCACCTTCATAGGTCACCAACTTGATGTTCTTTAAATTGCGTAGTAGTAATGTGCTACTGAGAGAGCTTAGACTTGGTGAAAGCTGTTTTATGAAGTGTAGAAAATGTTTATTAATAAAGGCCGTCTTTAATAGCCCTTTTCAACTCCTTTCAATGTGTGCTCGCAACACGTTCCTGCTTGCTTTGTTTAGTAGATCTAAGGCCAGCTCCCCAAGCTTCAGAAGAAGGACGACACCAGCTTTCCTTTTTGGTGCTGTTGAATTGCCTGATCAGTTGATTTATCCTGATGTTTTCTTCTTGTTCAAGGGGGAACACTAACAGAAATATTGATATTTCGCATTCAGTCATTGCCTCCTTGTAGACAGAGCTGTTGCTTTGTTTGATATTTGGATTACTACTATTTTTTTTTAAGTGCACCATTTGTACCATTCTATCGCCTATATTCTGAACATTCATTGCCGGTTATACCACCTCAAGGACGTGTATTTCCTTGGCAGGCTTTATTATGCTCTCCAATGCAGGCAAGCAGAACGCGCAATAATACAGACTGTAAGGCTAAGCTAAAGGAACAGCTGGCCAATTGTCCTCCAAATCCTCCTTCTCCCAGCTTCCCATTGCAGCCCTTACAAGCACATTATCTGAAAATCTGCCAAGTCACTATCTCCTTCATTATACTGTTCTTGCAGATTTACTGCACGGTCAGCGAGTGATCTGAAGTTTGCTTCACAAAATCATTGACCTGAAAGACTTGCACAGTACAGCTTTATGGTTGCTGTACGTTCACCTTTCTGTGAATTTTGTGAAGTCCATTTAAACGATCAGGCCTTCAGGGGTTACTCGATACAGATGTACAATATAGAAGAAAATTAAAAGAAATTTTCCTCTTCTCTACCCTTCTGCAAATCCTCTCGTTACGACACTTCACGTAGAAAGTGCCGACACTTGGCCTCAATTCACAGAGCCTTTTTTACATTTTTGCTTTCATTATCCAGCGCTGCCTGACAAGATCATTCTGTGAATTGCAACAAATAAAAGTCCATATTAATGGTCCCACAAAATAAACTTTAAAAAGCTGCAACAACAGTCTAAGCCTCCACCTGCTACAATTCCAGCTATCCGGGCCAGACTGGCTGTAGCGGGCACCAGCGTTTCCCCGGTGGGCCGCCAGAGTGGTGGCTGGTTTTGGACCCGTGGAAGGCGTTTTTTGTTACCGGGGCCAGTTTTGCAGCATAGCAGTAATATGAGCCCCACTGTAAGAAAAGCTGCCGTGCTGAGACGCGAGCAGTGCTTCCAACCAGCACCCCCAACCCCTGGGGCTGGCCGATGTGTTTGCCAGGGCCGGTTATGGTTCCCAGCCTGGCCGTGCCATTCCTGATGCCCAAGGACCTCTTGCAACCCAGAATCAAAAAGTGGCTGTAGCATCTGTCTGTTGGCCCTGCAGTTGTGGTACCTACCTTCAGTTGATGCCTACCTCCTCAGCATCTTCTCTTGCTCCCTGCTGTTTGTTCAACCAGAGGACTGCAGCACGCTATAGAGAACAGCCTGCATGTTGTAAAAGAGGGCCTACAAGCTTGGTCCCCTTTTCTATTTTGCTCCACTTTGCCCGAGTGTTCAGCTGAGTAGAAAAGGTAGAGGCCCATTTGCAACACTCCATCACATCATTTGTAGGTGTTTGATTAATACAAATCTACCTCAAAGAGAACATCTTCGATTATATTCAGAGTCTCATTGTGAGAGAGACTTGTGCAGAGATTCGCAATATCCAGACCCATGAGTAAGTGGATTTCTGGGTCGACTGAAGTGTCTCTCAGGAGGCGTAGAATGACCTTGGTATCTTTTAGAGACGTGTTTGTGTCCCGAACTAAAGGCCTCAGGAAGCATCCACAAATTTTGATAGTGGTTCTAAAATGGAACCTTTCCCTGACCCGGAAGGACCTAGTCCACTTAAAGACTTGCAGTTGTATAGCGCAGCCCGAGGAGAGGGCAAGGATCACTCAGTGCGGCGGTCACAAAGAACAGAATATAAAGGCTTTAATTGTGAGCCTATCGCTGTAGGCACCACAGGACAGTAACAACTAAACAAATATGCTGAGTCATCCACCCATTGTGCGGTAACCACGCAGTTTGGGCCGGGAGGAGGTCTTTAATGCGGAGCTCTGCCGCCTACTGCACTCTGAGCATCATTGCACTGATTACCATCACCCTCTGACCTTACCAGGGTGACGTCATGGAGTCTCTGCTACAGCAGTCTGGGCACTGCAGCAAAGAACTCAATCTGGGCACAGCATAGCTTCTACTGCAGCACTCTGTGCACTGCACAGCGAAAGTGACCGGAGGCGAGCACGCCAAGTCCTTTGCAGGGCACCGTGTCAGGGGCCAGGGAGGTGGGGGAGAGAGAGGGGAGGGGGAGTGGGGCTGGTGAAAGAGGGGGGGAGGGCTAAGGGTCTGCGTATGTCTGCTGCGAGGGTGCACAAGATGACCGGGGCAGACACGAATGTCTCTAGTCAGAAGAGGCCAGACTGCTGGGCAATGCTACTTTAAAAGTAGATTCGGCCTTGCCAAGACTGCTGTGCGGATCCTTCAAAAGCAGGACTGCCTCACGCACCTGCCTTTAAGAACCCTTGTTAGCAGTGAGTTCACGAGAAACGCCATGGAGTGCAAGTGAAAGTGACTGGCAACTCATCAGAAACACTGTGCAGTGCTCAAGGAAGTGAAAGTGACCGGCAGCTCACGAGAAACGCAGTGGAGTGCTCACCAAAGTGAAAACGACTGGCAGCGACCACACCAAGTCCCTGGCAGGGCACTCGGGGAGGAGGGTTGAGAGAGAGAAGGACGGGGGCTGGTGAATGAGGAAGGGGCTCGGGATCTGCGGATGCCAGGCAATAAGCTTGTAGTGCGCGCTGCTTAAACATGCGAGCGCACGCCTCGCGCTGAAAGTTTAAAAATAAAAAGGAATGCAGCGTCCCTCGAGTGGCGCGAGAGTGAGCACCTGGCCATATGTTTTGAATTATCGCGGCCATATCTGGGAACGATAAATCAAAGCATATGGGGCCGTGCGGGGAACCGCAAGCAATAGGTTACACTTGTGCGTGTGTGGCCTATTGCTTTCAGTTACCCGCGTGGGGTGAGCTTTTCAAAGCCCCTTACAGTAAGTTTCACAGAGTAGCGCATGGGCGCTGCTAGGCGAAACCTAAAAACAGATGTCATCCGCATCATCTTTTGTAAAATACAAAATCTAAAGATTGCACTTTTCCATCACTCAGAGAATCGCTGGTGCAGGCATCAGACTATCTGAATTATTTGTAATGTAAAATATAGCATTCTGTTCTGTGTGGTTCATGTTCCTGTTTTGTAGACGTTAGGAGGGGTGGGCATCGGGGTGGAGCAGTGTTGAAGTTGATAGAGGCCCCATGAAGACCTCTCCCGGGGTTTTGAAAGCGTAGTGTAACATGCCAGTTTGTT
The DNA here is from genome assembly GCF_964263255.1 of Lissotriton vulgaris. Classification (NCBI taxonomy): domain Eukaryota; kingdom Metazoa; phylum Chordata; class Amphibia; order Caudata; family Salamandridae; genus Lissotriton; species Lissotriton vulgaris. The sequence goes on along the minus strand of NC_141698.1, from coordinate 772,022,614 downwards.
GTTGATGGTTTCGCCAACTGCCTGTCTCAGCTACCAGGGCCGGGCAGGCCATAGAGGGCACCAGGCAATCCCCAGTGCGCCGCACGGGTGGGGGCAGGTTTTGGCCCGTTTTTGTGAGACCTGTACCAAAATCGTACCAATCGTACCAAAATCGGCTAAAAACCAGTCCTGACAAAGAGCTTGGCGGCACCTCCAACCCCCTGAGTGGCGGTGTGTCGGGTGGTGGGGGGGAGAGAGCGCGAGCACTTTGCCAGGGCCAGTTGTTGTTCCCAGTCCGGCCCTGTCAGCTACGGTTTAACAACTCCAAGCACATTTAATTTTAAGGGAGACACTGCATAGGAGTTACACTTAATTCTGAAATTCTCACATAGATTTGTATTTGTTTACAATCTCCACTATAAAATTCCATAGTCGCTGGGCCAACTAGCAGTAAAGTGCTCTGCTGTTTCCTGCTTCCTCTACAGCATTTGAAATCTAAAACTCTAATTTATCACAATAATCTGTTAATTGCCAGTGTAGAATTCGACACTGCTTTATTGCTCTGCGATGTCACTGAAGATAGTTTCCTGTTTTCAAAGCTAATTCAAAGTGCTGCTGAAACAATAATTGAATCATTATGGATTGCTTTCTTTGGTTTGAAACATTCAAGGACGTCTTTCTTATAATTGGGAAGTGGCAGTTATCCGTTTTATTTTTAAATTGATGTAACCAGAGATCCCTCCGATATAGATTGTGTTTTTCGGCTATAATGTGTGCAGAAACAGTGTCAAAAGTAGGCTAGAATTTCAGGTTTCCCAGCAAGTATATAATATTGTGTATGGAGTGTTTCCTTCTGCTCTAACACCTGCCCATTTCGATGTAACCCCTGTTAAGTATGTTCATTGTAAAGCGCCTAATCACCTGCTGTGTCCTGTCGCGCTATATAGGTTGTTACATAAATACAAATAAACATTATTTTAATAACTCGAGCTTAAATGTGTAATATTGTTTAGATTTGTGGACAGACTGATCAAAAGTAATCTAAAACTGAAAAGCGTTTTCCTCCTGTAATCTGTCAGTTTCTGCCTCTATCTTCTATACAATAAAAGGTTCCTCCTAAACCCCGCATTAATTTGTTTTCTTTATGGAGAGCTATGTGCTGTCAGGTGTACTGATTAATGATTTGAGAGCAGCACTGCCGTTGTGAAAGCATTTTGTTTTTACCCCAACTGAGAAAAGGAATTGAGGATTTGGAATGCTGTGTTCTCCATCTTTTTACCTTTATTTGTTTAGCGACGCTAAATATCCTCTAAGTGAATCTAGCACTGTGAATTACGAATAATAATTTACAGTTAAGACCTTTTTGTGTGAAATAGGAGCTTTAAAAAACACTGGCAAACATTCAATCAGAAGGCTTATCCATGTGACATATCCACATACAAGTAAGTGTGAGTGGTTGTGTGTGGTTGTGTGTGTGTGTGGTTGTGTGTGTGTGTGGTTGTGTGTGTGTGTGTGTGTGTGTGTGTATACATTTATATATATGTATGTGTGTATTACCTACTGGCGGTCCGGAGTAGGTAGTTATAGTTAGGACCTATTATCCATAGGAAAATCGTAACATTCTATTCCCAATAACTTAGGCGCCGGTTGACTAATCTTCGCAAAGTTTTCAAAACTAAGCCTGTTCCGGTCAGCTTCTATCCTGAAAGATTGTGGCTGATTCGTCAAGCAGGGGCCGAGAAAAAAGGGGGTCCCAATACGCATATTCCCTATTTTATTTCCCAATGGAAATTTTAGACAAGGCTACATCCCGAACTGCTGAATGGAATTTCACCGAATTTTGTGAAAAGGTTCAAGCTTGGTTCACACCCTCCCGATCACGAGCTGTATGCTAATTCGCTGTCAACACTCCAAAACAGGAAGTGTTGGCAGCCATCTTGTGCCTCGCAAAAAGGGAGCAGGGTAGAAACACCCTGACCCCCTAGGCCTGCTTAGGGGGGTCCCAAAAGGACCCCCAGGGCCCCAAACATTAAAAAAAAAAATTTAAACGGGAAAATCCGCGTAGGATCCGCGGATCCAGCTGAGGGAAAAAAACAACTAAGCGCAGGCTCTCGCGCTTCTTTAATAATTTGCCCCCTGTGGGCCACGTCCCGGGGGCATGCTAAAAAAAAGTGTGGCGGGGCCCAGCCCCCCTTTCCCCCCCCCGCCCCCCTCCCCACACTGCCCGGGAGACCACCACCCTCCGGGGCAAAGCATGAATATTTGCGGGGGAACACGGCACCCCGGCAGCCCCGGGGACCACCATGCCCAGGGCTCTACTTAATTGTTATTGTGGGGGAGCACACTGCCTCCCGCTGCCCTGGGGACCACCAACCCCGGGGGCTTTTAAAAAACGAAATAAATAACCTGTGTGGGGGGGGGGCACAAGCCCCGCACTCATCCCTGGGACCGCCACCTCCCCGGGGCTCTAAACATTCAAATTGGGAGCCGTGACGGACCAGCCAGCCCCGGGGACCACCACCCCTGGGGCTTTGTAAATTGTAGGGGGGCGCGTGGCCCCCCTCCTGCAGCCTTGTCATGGCCCTGGGGACCACCAGACCTCAGGCTGGCTCCTGCAGTGCCCCCGGGGTGTCCACCCCTGGGACACTGTAGTTTGCTTTGGCAGGGCGCCCTAGCAAACATGGTTTGGATTTTGAAAGAGAGAGCAGGGAAACCTGCTCTCTTTCAAAATGTAAACCATGTTTGCTTTTACACACGGAGAGCTGCAACTTAGCAGCTCCCCATGTGGAAAAGCAATGCCAGCTCCCGAGGGACCTGCCCCCCTCCCCAAAATATTATTAAATAAAAATATAATAATAAAAAACAAAGGCGGCCCTGAGGGATGGCCATAAGTACCCTGAGGAGGGGGGCAAAGCAGCCCATCTCCAAAAGAATAAAAAAAGTTTTTAAAAAGGCCATGCCCCGGAGATGGGGTCCCCGAGGCCGATTGAGGCCTTGGGAGGGGGGCCACGCGGCCCATTTCCAAATTTTATTTAAAAATTGGGTTCCCCAGGGCTAATAGATTAGAAAAAGAAGGGGGCCATACAGCCCCCCTTCTTAAAAAAAAATAATAGTAATAAAAGACCGGCATCGCGCCGAAGGCCATGCCCCCTCCTTGCAGCACTCTGCAAACGCGCTCCCTGGCGAGTTTACAGATGGGGAACGAATTCCCCTTGAATACTGGGGCTCCCCGGGGCCAACTAGCCCACCAGGAACCTCCAGTATGCGCCAGGGGGCTGCGTTGCAGAGAGGTGTTCTAAGGTGTTATACACCTCCTCTGCAGCACAGCTCTGTGGCGCTTAATGGAGGTAGCTGGTGGAGTAGTTGCACCCCAGGGACCCTCAGGATGCAAGGGAAGTTAATGCCCCAACTTAAAACGCCCAACAGTAAGCACCACGGAGCTGCCTTGCAGAGTTTTGAAAAAGGGGCGTGGCCTCTGAACACCTCTCTGCAACGCAGCTCTCTGGTGCATACTGGAGGTACCTGGTGGGCTTGCTGGCCCCAGGGACCCTCAGGTGTGAGGAGGAATTAATTCTCCAACTTGAAACACGCCACGCCCCCTTCCTTCGCCATTGTGCACACGCGCCCCGTGGCGAGTTGTAAGTTGGGGGAATTAATTCTCTTTCAATACTGAGGGTTCCTGGGGGCCAACTAGACCAACAGGTATCTCCAGTTTGGGCCAGGGAGCTGCGAGGCAGACAGGTGTTCAGAGGGCATGCCCCTTTTTACACCTATCTGCAACGCAGCTCTGTGGCGCTTACTGGAGGTACCTATTGGACTAGTTTGACCCTAGGGACTCTTAGGATTCAAGGGGACTTAATCTCTCAACTTAGAACGGCCACAGGGTGCGTTTACACAGTGGTGAAGGGTGACGGAGCCTGAGGTGACGTATGCAAACAGGCCCTGTGGTGCGTTTTAGTTTGGGGAAATAATTCCCCTTCAATCCTGAGGGAGCCTGGGGGCCTACTAGCCCACCAGGTGCTTCCAGTAAGCACCACTGCGCAGAGTTGCAGAGAGGTGGTGCAGGCCGTTCCCCTTTTTACACCTCTCTGCAATGGCACTGACTAGAGGTACCTAGTGGGTTAATTTGCCCCTAGGGACCCTCAGGATTCAAGGGGACTTAATCTCTCAACTTAGAACGGCCACAGGGTGCGTTTACACAGTGGGGAAGGGAGGGGACGGGCTTGATGTGACATGTGCAAACCCGCCCTATGGTGTGTTTTAAGTTGGGGAAATAATTCCCCTTCAATCCGGAGGGCCCCTGGGCGCTAACTAGCCCACCAGGTGCTTCCAGTAAGCGCCACTACGCTGCGTTGCAGAGAGGTGGTCCAGGCCGTGCTACTTTTTACACCTCTCTACAACACAGCTCTGTGGTGTTTACTGGAAGTACCTAGTGGGCTAGTTGGACCCTAGGGACCCTCAAGATTCAAGGGGACTTAATCTCCCAAATTGAAACAGCCACAGGGCGTGTTTAAACAGTGGTGAAGGGAGGGGATGGAAAGTGGGTGCAAGATAAGGGTATATAACTTACTGTTATCACCACTCCCTAGTTGGTATATTACTTAAAAAAGGATAGAAGCCCTCACCCATCCCAGTGCTTACTTTCAGTGCTGACTGGCACAGATTGGGGATCGGGGGGCAGAGAGCGGGATAGAGGGGGTAAAGAAGCAAAAAAACGTACCTTCTTGCCGCGTCTCGCTGCTTTTACTACAGTCTTCTCCGGAACAGGAACACAGAGCACCCAGGCTCCCATGAGCCAATCGCAATGCTGCAATGCAGCGTTGTGATTGGTCTGAGCTCTGTGGTTCAACGCTCAGATGGGACTGGGGGCCTGGACATGTTCTCCACGCAGGCTGGAATGCAGCCTGCGTGGAGAACATGCAAAGTGTTCATGGCTTTTTGGATGGCCCTAGACGGCCGGCAAAACATTCATGCGCAATTAAGGAACCCACATCTCCCCACCCTGCTCTGTCGGCATAGCAGACCTGTTCCACCAGCAAAGCTGCTGCAACAAGGAAAAAATAAAATGATAACTTAAAGTTAGTATCATTTTCTTTTTCCTTTATTTATACTGCTTAAAAGCAGAGGGGCGACGCTTCTCTGCCTTAGCAGAGATGCCGCCACTGCATATTTCATCATCGGGCCCCTTCTGACTGTGGTTCCCAAAAGGTAGATGCGCGATGAACTGTCCCTGGGAATCTTTAAGGGTTGTGAAAATGTGTGTGCCTACCTGTCTGAGGTGCTTGGGATGTACTAAGTTGAAAATGTGCTAGGGATGGTTTGTGACTTCAACGTTTTAATTTTACCTCCTATAGGATGAGTAAATGTAGTGTATGCAATACAAACTCTTAATCTATAGTTGACATGTTTCAGCTTCCCAGTTTAAGGCCCTACCTGGGTCCGGAACATTCATCAGGACTAGGTCTCACCCTACTTATATCCTAATCCGCAAAAATGATGTGTTAGGTATCCAATTAAAAATGAAGGAAGATGCGAGAAGGTGTAATGAGATTGCTACACATTGCCTGGAATATTGCAGCTTACGGTACAATGACTGAATGTGACTGCTTCAGTCCAACTTATCTAAAGCTGGTGTCTTAGTGAAATATTGGTTGTAACAATGCAGGTCGTTACAAAGCGTTTATATTGCTATGTATCACCACTCTGTGCTTTACAACCCATCATGTACACCAATATATATAAAGGTGTTTGGACAAAATATCGGAAGACAGAAATATCGGAAAATAAATATTGTGATACACTAATATCGTAGTCCACAAATATCATTGACACTTATATTGTTTTTTGATGTAAATATTGTTTTAAATATTGATATTGTTAATATTGTTTTCAATAATATAGTGGTTAAAATATTCTTTTTTTTAATTATTTGAAAGTGTTTTAGTTGATATGTTAATTTTGAGTTACTATTTATATAAATATACTCTTTTTTAACTAAAGCCTGTAATTTGAAGTGACTTATCATTTTTTATTTAATTCTTTATAGTAATGTATAGTGGTGTAACAGTTTGTTGGGTTTATAGGGAGGGAAGTTGATTAGTTAATGAATAATTATGAATTATTTAATACATTTAATTTAATTATATGACTGACATTTATTATCTGAATTATGTAATATTTATTTATTTTTGTTATGTTATTTGCTTGCTGTTAAGTTTGTAGGGGTATAGGGTGAGAAGTTAAGTAATAATTATTGATTGTTAATTATTTCATTGATTTTTTAATTATGTAATTTATGGAAAACTTATTTATTTCAATTAGATTTTAGTTGTGGATGCTGGATTTGTAGGGTTCTAGGGTGGGAAATTAAGTAATAGCAATTTATTTTATGTATTATTTAATTCATTTTTAATTAAGATGGAATGCTGATTTACTTTAAAGATATTTTAGCTATGGGGTAGCTTCGGAGTATAGGCTGGGAAGTTAATTCGGTAATTGTAAATGAATCATTTAATTGCAAATTACATATATAAATTATGTATTTATTTTTTTTGTTATATTTTAGGTGTGGGCAGATAGATTTGTTGGGCATAGGGTGGAAAGCTGATTAATCAATAATTAAATAATTATTTATTAAAAGAATATTTTATTGATTAGTAATTCTGTAAATTGATTGCTTTTTGTTTTTTATTACATATATTTTTTTATGTTAAATTATAATTTTAAATTTTTTTATATTAAGAGTTAAATAGATTTCCAAATTCATGGTGTTACTTACAGTAGTAATGTGTTTGAAGTGAATAACTTTCCCTACTCCTGTTTAGACTGCAGGAGTAATAGTAAAATGAATAACCTCTTTACAGTGCAACACTTTACCTACTACTTTTTTAGAGTGGGAATAGTAAATCTCAACCTTCTGAAATCAACTCGATTCCCTTCTGTTGCACAGATTGGAGTTTGAATAGTCAATTTTATCTCTCAAAAGTCCAAAACTTTCCCTACCGTCGTATAAACTAGTGTGGAAATAGTATATTTAATTTTCTAAGGGCCTGTTTTGACTTTGGCAGTCCTAGTGTCCACTGTAGAACTGCCAAAGCTTTGGTGTGACCGCCTACCAGATTAGGAGTTTAAGCCTGGTCTGGCGGTCAGTCCTGCTGTGGTCTGCTAGGCTCTTAGAAGTTAGAGCGCCGACTGAACCTTCCTACACAGTGAGGCATATATGCCACACCGTGTAGGAAGGGGGATACAAATCTAGGGGGCACTGCATGTGCTCCCCCTCGCATACACCCCAAGACCGAATCAGGCAGGAACTTCATTTTTGCCATTCTCCCACCCTTTTCATTACTGGATCACTGCCATGAAAAGGGTGATAAAATGGCAACTCTGAATATACTCGGTGGTGCCAGCTGTGGCACCACCGACTTAATCCTGCTGGTTAAAGACCGCTGGCTCAGCAGGATCTTTGATCCAGACGGTACCGGCAGGCTTGTGCCTGTCTGACCACCGCACTGGTAAGACTCCAGCAGTTTTCATAATTTTAGTTAAATAGAGTTTATAGCATTAATTATGTTATCTTTTTATATTTTATATTTGTTTTTATTTGAAAGTTTGTTTTAATGTTTATATTTATTTATATAAGTTTTAAAAAAGCGCTAGCTAGAGCCGAAGGTGTCAGAGCGCTTCACATGATTGAGATAGAAAACAGTCCCGTAAAGAACATGAGGCGAGAGTCCAATGGATAGTGATACACATGAAAGGTGATAGTAGAGCAACCAACAACTAGGGATACAGTTCGAGAGGAACAAAAGACAGCATAAGCACATAAACAAGCACATAATACAAAATGTCAAGATCTGATGAGTCGATAATTAA